>NC_056725.1:656143223-656355723 GCF_019279795.1 Protopterus annectens
TTGGAAAGTGAGGAAGGGAATATTCCGAGACGCAAAAAGGTTTGTTCTTTTGGGAAGTGTCAGTTGTGCTATTAACCAGTTTCGGTTGTAATCAGAAGTGGAGTTGCCTTGTGTGTAACTGTAGTTGGACATGGTTTTTTATATTGCCTGGACCTGATGCCTGGCCTTATGTTTAACGGGTGTTTGTAACCCAGATATGGAAGTAGAGGAGTGGTATTAATATCTTTTACCCATGACTTATTGGTTACTATGGTGTCGGAGGAGTGGCTGTCAAGAACCGTAACAATTTGTACCTTTTTATTTTTAATACTGCTTCTGTTTGTGAGGTAGCATTTAAAAGTATGCGTGTATTGAAATAGGTGAATATTAGTGTTTAATGCAGGTCCAGGACTTGTTTCTGTATTGCCTTGGTTAAGGAGTAAGAATATGGTGGAGGATAGTCTGAACAGGAGTTCTGACAGTTTGTTTGCTTTATTTAGACAGTGATGGAAAATGGATGGTATAAGGCACCAAGGTGTAGTTGTCTGTCAGGGAGGGCTGGAGGAATGTGATTTTGGACTTTGAATAGAGTGTTTAGAGTTGAAGAAAGTTACCTGGCCTTGATTTGGTAGTGATCAGGTTGGGTAGTGTAAGTAGGAGAAAGATGTGTGTACTAATGATTTGAGTGGGAAACAAAAAAGGGGTGGTGTCATACAAAATGAATGGGAACAGGAATAGTGTGTGTGTGTGTGTGTGTGTGTGTGTGTGTGTGTGTGTGTGTGTAAATTGTAGAAATATTTGGTTTTAAGGAGTTAATGATTACTGTCATGCCTGCTGGGGGGTGGGGCATATCTCAGAAAGTCTGCATTTCCTTGACGCACCCTTTATTGAATACAGCACGTATATATATATATATATATATATATATATATCTGTGTGTGTGCACGTGCGCGTGTGTAAATATACTTGTATATGTGTGTGTATGTATGTATGTGTGATACATGCACACACA
Organism: Protopterus annectens; assembly: GCF_019279795.1. Lineage (NCBI taxonomy): Eukaryota > Metazoa > Chordata > Ceratodontiformes > Protopteridae > Protopterus > Protopterus annectens. The sequence goes on from NC_056725.1 coordinate 656,144,215, forward strand.
CACAGGTGTCTCTCTCTTTGTGTGTGTGAGTTTATATATATATATATATATATATATATATATACATACATACACACACACTTGCATTTTTTTGTATTCAGGCAGAAAATGTGTTAGGTGTAGTTATTTATTATAGAAATGCTGTCATGGAGTGTGATTTAATTTATTTTTTAATTACACCAAATTTTAATGTGACAGGTGGTAGTTACAGTTGCTTTAGTCTATTAAAACGCAATATTGTTTTAGAAGGTTTGGTTAGTAGTACTTGATGTAGAGAGTTATCTGAAGGAAGTATATTTCTGTACGAGTTATACAAGGGGAAGTTAAGATGGTGATTAGGCTTGAGATAATTTAGTACAATAGTTTTAGTTTTACTGAAAGAGAATGTGTAGGCTAAAAGATGCAGGAATTAGCAGTGCATGCAGTGGTCATTTTCTGTTTCATTTTATTGTTTCTTTTTATTATGCAGTGGTAATATAGCACATGGTATCCTGTTAATAACAGTCAAAAGCAGCCACCATATCTTTGAACATTCACCTCAATTAGACTGGATTCCTTACAGAATCGAACAAATTGCATGAAATGGACAGCCTGTTAAAAAAGTAACTCTGTATCTTTAATTAGTCATACAGAAGTAATTATAACACATTCCCTAAGTTTTAATAATGTGTTACAGCTAATACTTCATTTAGACAGGACTCAGCTTATGTGAGGCATATGAAGTACCTTGTCAACATCAACAGGTGTCTACTTCATGTTTTTTTAGAAGTAATCTCCCCGTGTTTAATTATGACCATCTATTTTTTTCAAGTAAACTTTCTACTTCTGGCTGTGTTGTGCAGAGTGATGGAGCCCAGATTATAACCCAGTGGGCTGGGGTTGAGGTAGTGATCTAGGCTCTGGAGGAGTCCGCTATAAAGAGAGGGAAGTGAAAAGGTGTTGCCTACTCATGTGTTCTGTGAGGAAAGTTGAGGCTAATGTTTTCTCTCTTTCTCTAATGATTTTCCACAAAATGCTTGGGGGATCTTGTGGTGATTGTCCTCTCAAAATTGGGAGTATAGGGCTGACTGAATGGCTGCATCACTTGCAGTAGATGGTGAGAGCCTGGCACTGTACTCATTTCATTTCCCTCCCTCCCTTAAGTAAGTGGTGAGTCAGGGAATCAGTATTAACTACAGCCTGGAGCTTGTCAACAACTCCTTGTCTCACTCCTTTGCAATTATGTCTGTATCCCCATCATGTGCTATAGTGCTGATAGTCTTCCAGTCAGTGTATGACTGGTAATGGTAACGTTTATCGTAAGGGGACCTCATCACTCTCATGTTCCATTCATTCATAAAATGTCAGAAGCTTCAGAAACATATGTACTGGCTTATTTAAATAAATAATCCTCAGCTGGGCCTAGAATGTACCAGACCTTTTTAGGTGATTTGATGTAGTTTCATGCTTTTATTCTTGCTTAGTTGTATTGAGTCAGCAGCTGTGGTAAAATTTACTCCGTAAAACATGCCTGTCACTGAATAACCAGTGAACCTAAAGTAGGTTGTTCATAATGTAGTTTCAGAGAGAACGCGATATATTTCAGCACTTCTTTCCATTACAAGGAGGAACTTCGATATAACTGCAAATCACAAACAAAATGTGGATTTGCCTTCAGTAATCTTGAATCTTGGCTGCATTTCTGTGGACCTGTAGAATCAACCAGAATGAGGTATATGGTGCTCCTGTGGGTCAAGAACTACTCCTGAAGAAGTTTAATATTCCATGTTGTAGTTTCTAGCACAGCTATGCTAGAAAATGGAGATGTAATAAAATACCTGTGTTCTGTGTTGAGGCAACTTGTATTTTGAGTTGAAGTCAGACTTTGTAAATGCAATTTTATTGGGAAAACTTGTCAAGGAGACTATACTTCAGACATACCTGACAAATGTGTTAAACAACAAAATTGAATCTGCTTATAGAAGCGCTGCAGACTTTAACCTGAACTACTGTGAGGAGAGAAGCACTGAAAAGAAGTGAAATGGTTTGGGTTTAGTATTAAGCGTTATGTTTGTCATGTGAGTATTGCATATGTTTGCCCTACATCCCTACTCCCTGCTGCCCATTGCATTTTGGTGGCATACTTAGAAATGACTTTGTCAAGGGTTTGGGACATGCTGGCAGAGGATGGACAATAAGGTAAACTCTTGGATCTGTTACAGAAGACTATGCTTTGTGTTTATTACCTCTTATGTAGCACTATAGACACACCTGTAGAGAATATTCATGTACTTTGAACTTCCAGTATTTGCTACTGCTTATTCATTTGGAATTTTGTGTGTATAGTACTGATATTTGGAATCTTAAATAACATCAGATTTTATAGTGTATGTTTTTCTGTCTCTAATTTGTATTACTTTCCATCAATTGTATATAAACCTGTATTTACTTTTGCAGTGTGTAAGCTCTGTATCCATATTTATATTGAGCTGATGTGTTACTGTATACTTCTGTTATCATCTGGATCTTTTAAGTTTGGGAAATAGCTGAAAATGATCGCTGTCCTGCTGATTAACACTTAAAACAACTGCATTAGTCTTTTTCTTTCTCTTGGACTTTCCTGTAAAACTAGATGACAGATGCTTCTTTGACCCGTTTTACTTGCGAATTGTCTGTTCTTACACTTTTTAAACAGTTACATATTTTCATTTCTTACATTGTTTCATACTAACTCTGCCTGTATGAGTCAAAGGTTCCTTTCCTCTCCTTCATTGTTAAAATAAATAAATAAATAAAATTGCAGTTTTAAAAATAGTGTGGTTTTGCTTTAATAATGCTTTTTCTTTCCCTGTCACCCGACTGACTGAAGCATCACTCATTAGACCACTACTCTGAGGCAGTTTAAAGGCATTTGACATCACATCTCTTGGGTCGGCTGATGATCCCTTGGTTGAAATATTACTTAGTACAGAAGGTTATATCTTCTCTTTTGGAGTTGCTGTCCATATTATCTGGGGAAAGCTGGTGCTTCTGCTTACAAGTTTTCTTTTTTCCCTTGTGTGAGTTGCTTTTAATGTGCTGCTTGATCTTTCAAGGAGGAATACCCCTTTCTGTTTTTGCCTGTGCTATCCTTAGGATGAAGCCTGAGCCTCAGTCTGTTGTCTCGTTGTTCATCTGCTAGCTGGCTGCACCCAAAATAGGGGACGTGCTGTCATCATTAGGCGTTATGGAATTTTTTTTGTCATATCCACAGTTTCACATTAATTCAGGTGGGGTGATGTCACTTTATCCACAGATAATCTTCTGGCACACTCACCATACATAGTGTCAGGGCTGCAGCTCCCACATTCCACCATAGATTCAAGACTCTTCCATACCTACCTTTGGATAGATGAACCTGTAACACAAACACACTACTGATCTCCACCCCATCTAACTGCTTAGGAACTAGGTCCACTAATAGAGCCCAGGTCTCCTTGATCACAGTCAAGACTTAGTTCTGCATCCGTGATCCATTTTCCTTTTATGGAATGTACCACCTAGGTTATTAAGTGAAGCTAGTCTTGAAACATGCTGATGACCTAAATGAATAAAAAGGCTCAAAACTTGTGATTTGTTTCTGGTTGCTGTGTTCCATTATCTGTATATGCCTCACTGTGTTTGTGCTCCTGACGTTTATGAGTAAATGACTGATGGGTATTAAGTATGAAAACTCTGTTTTGAATGCTCGTGTATTCTAATTGGGACTCTTACCGTAAATGGGTGTGCCTTCGTTGAAGGTTGAACGTCGAGCTGGCACCTCGGCGTTCATGAAAATCTACTGCCGATCATTAGCGGACCAGAGTTCCACTGTGGCGACCCCTAACCGGGAAAAGCCGAAAGACTACCAACAACAACCATATGCTTATACTCATGGAAACAAAATGCGAAATAGTTGATCTGATGTTGTTAATCTTCGTTAATTCCTTACTGACTGGTTATTGGTTCTGTCCTCAAAACCGAGGTGGCCTTGTACCAAGCTCGCTTCAGCCAAAAACTCTTGAGCCAAGATCCTACCCACAGTGCTCTGCTCCCTGTTACCTCAGATTCCATTTGCCGCATTGCTGTACAGCCATGTCAAGCCTTCCTCAGCCAAGTGTTCAATTTTTTGAAGTTTTTCTATTGGTGTTTAGAAAGTGTTCATTTCTTTGCTATCTTTATCTTCCTATCCTATCGCAACTTTGAGACTCTCTCCCTATAGTGTTTTCTCTCCTTTTTCCTTACCTTTGAGGTAATTCTCCATTACCATAGTTGGTAATTCTTCCTCTCCCTTTCTTACCCTTCTGGGTAGTTTCATACCCTTTTAGTAGTGTCGTAGTTTCTCCCTTGATATTACAATGTCTGATAAGAAAAGTAGTGTTGGTTTCAAACCGCTTTCTGATGGTCATGATTTGTGTGTTTATTGTCTGAATGTTTCCCACCTTTCAGTGGACCTCCCATGTGAGATTTGTAGAAATTTCTTGACTAGGACTCTGAATAAAAGGAAGAATAAACTTGTACTAAAAGGCCTCCTTAAAACTCCTTTCTGTGAGGCTATCTCTGGGACAAAGGGCTCACCCCCTCCTTATAAACCCCGTAAGAGATGTTGTTCTTCTTCCTCCTCGAGGTCGCTCACTTCTTCTCCCACTGAAGATCAGAAGGAGTCTACTCTCAAGAAGGTAAAAACTTGAGGCCTGGCGCTGCCATCGGTGGTCATTTCAGCCCCAGCCTTGGCACTGCCCCAGTTTATTCTCACTCCAGCTATGTCTTCTTCACCACCACCAGCATAGGAGTTCTCATTGGAAACACTTATGACTCAAGACAGTTTCGTCACAGCCTTTTTTGGCACCGCTGACGTCAGTGCAGACTCTCTTGGCATCGTCTCTACAGGTACAGTTTCCTTTGGCACCACTGGTGCTGACTCCTTTTGTTCCATCCTTGCCGATGCATTCAACTTCTGGGATACTGCCCTCTATGGTGCAGACACATTCGGTACTGACCTGCTCGGTGCAGTCACTTTTGGCACCATCATTACCGGTGCAGACACTTTCTTCAGCACTATATTCATCGGTGCAGACATTTGCCCCACCGCCCTTCATGGTGCAGACACCCTCAATGCCTGTAGCACCACCTTTGTCGGCGCAGATACCCTCGGCACCATTCTCCTCGGTGCAGACACCCTCTGTTCCAGGTTCTGCATCACACGAACTCGCAAGAACTAAGTACTCTTCCCTCTTTAGATCCTTTTGTGGGAAGTCATACAGCCCCTTTTTAGACAGGCCAGAATCTTCATCAGGTCTCTCTATGAGCCTCTCAGAACAGGATGTGTTGTGGCTTGTTGAGCAGTTGCTTGTGGCCAGGGGACTTGCTCATCTGTCTAAAGCTGCATTCCCTCTTGCAGGTGACCGTATTTCTCTACAGATTCCTCCTTACACTCCTCCTTCAACTTCCAGGGAAGCATCAAAGCCCCTTCCTCCGAAAGCAGCTTCCCTTTCTTCGACACCAACAGTGGGCCTCACTTTGGAGCCGGAGTCATTCTTGTGGCCCTCGGTGCACTGGGCATCGGGCCCTTCTTAGGCTAGTGGCTGTGCCGTGGGGGCAGGCATTCAGGGTTTGATGCCAATTTCTTCTATGGCACCCTCCAGGAATCCTCCTCCCCTCATGCTCCACAGTCCTCTTGAGACTCATGGTCTGGGGGTTAGCTCGTCGTGTGACCCTGGTCCCGAGGTGGTTGTGCTCAGTTCCAGGCTCCCATCCCTCTTCGGGTGGTCTGGCCTTCCAGGCCATGGAGAGGGCACTTGCCTCTGGTGGCAAAACATCCCTGTCGGAGTCCTTGCCCCCCTCTGTGCCACAGCTGTAGCAAGCCACAACTACCGGACCCAAGGTACAAGGGCCTCAGGTTTCTCCTCCTCAGGAGATCCCCTCCTCGCACTCTTCCCCAGAGCTCCCCACTGAGGAAGTCCTTGCAAGGCTTTATGCAAGAGGAAACACATGGACTCCACTGAGGCGTCTCTAACCGAAGATACAGACTTTGATGACGGGGAAGGGTCCTCATGGTCACCCTCTGATGAGGTGTCCTTTGGTGACATCCTCGAGATCCTAAGACAGAGGGGAGACTGGAAGTCCTCCAACCCTTCCTCAGAGGAATCCGTATTCCTGCAGGCCTTTTCGTGCCTGGCCCCCTACCTCCTGGGTTACCCCACCGGCTGATGAGCTTGTCCAGCTCATCATCCAGTGTGGATGGAAGGCTCCTTACACTTTGGAAGCTATACCTTGGAGGCCTGACAAAATTTTATCTCCCCCTGCTGAACATCCTCATTGGTCCAAAGATCTTCCAGTAGATGCCATGGTGGTGGTGGCTGCAACCAAAAAAGATTTGGCAAAAGAGAGCCAGACTGTCCATCTGCCCTACAAGGAGTTGCAGGTGATTGACTCGGGAAGCGTATGTTTGCTTCATCGACCTTCACTGTAAGATCCTTTAACTACTTGGCACACTTTACAAGGCTCCAGAGACATCTTATCAAACAACTCTCTGAAACCTTGGCAGGAGCTGTTTCTGATGAGGTGCTCGACAATGTAGCTTCTCAGATAGCCACCCTGGAATTGATATCCAATTCTTTCATGTGCCTTATTTCACATGCAACAGAAGGAGCGGCTAGAGTGGCAGGTGCAGGCATAATCACGAGATGTCATGCCTGGATGTGCCTTTGCGGACTCCTTTAATACTTTCATTATGAATGCCCCCATCGAGGCCGCTTCATTGTTTGGCCCAAAGGTTAAGGATATGCTGGCAAGGTGCGAACAAGATGGTAAGACCCCGACGGCCATTGGTGTCTGACACTCCACCCCTCAATGATTCTACTCCAGAAATCAGGGGAGTGAGAAGATGTGGCACAGAAAATCACAGAGCTCTTTCCGTGATGCATGTGCCAAGTTCTCCCCTAAGGGCATAGGGGGAAACTCTAATGGAAGACTTCCCTTTTGGGGCAGGGGAGGTCCACGAAACCGGGGATGTTCTTCATGTTTCACTGTTGCAGTCATCACATTTGGGTTATCCCTGCCAGGGTAGCCCTCAGTCGGCCCGAATACCAGAGGCTTAGTATTTCTGTGTCAGTTGCTGTCGCTTCAGGACTGACATCAGGTCGTCAGTAGTATAAAGTAAGGCAACCGATGCCATTACATCAGTCTTTCTTGCCGAGGAGCCCGAAGCAGAAGCAGTTCGCACAAGTGCCTGTCCTCTGCTACCTGAGTTTCATTTTCCGAATTGAAGTTGAAGTCTTCTAAAGCTAAGTACCCCATTGGGGATCCTTTTTTCTTGCTCTAACTGCTCTCAGAAAAAGTTAACAATTGTCTCGCCTGTAGAAAGCAAATACCACACCGAGACTTTCATTCTTACTGCAACACTTGCTTAGGCCCAGACCACAACATCCCCCGCTGTCGCTTTTGTGCTTTGTTCAACGCCAGAACTATATGTTATCGGGCCCTTATTGTAGCTAGATATGTTTGCTCTCAGTCCTCCATTTCCGATATGGCTTTGGTAAGCCATCCGACATCAGATCTTCCAAAAAAACATAAGGTCCAAACCTACCGATGACGCTTCTGTTAAGCTAGTCGTCAGTTCTCCAGTCCTCAATAAGGTGCTTTTGCTGCCCTGATGCCTGCTTCTGTGGATTCGCAGGCCGTTACCGAGACCCTTTCGGAGTCCGGTATGCCGCAAAACTCATCGACTAAGGATCTTGCAGATGTTCATCGTGTTACACTGCTGTAGTCATTACACTTGGGTTATCCTGCCGTCAAGCAGTCCCGCAGTCGGCCCGAATTCCAAAGTCTTGGACCGGCGTCTGTTGCTGTCGCTTCTTCCCTGACGTCAATGCGCCAGGGGTATATAAGATGCATCCGACGCCATTTTCTTCAGTCTTTCTTGCCATGCGGTAGCAGAAGCAGTTCGCAAGTGCCGGTCGGCCAGCTCCTGAGATTTTTGAATGCAAATTTCAAATCCGAAGTCTTCAATAAAGCTAAGTACCCCGTTGGGGAAACTTTTTTTCTTGCCTCAGACCGATGTCAGCAAAAGTTGATAATTGTATTTCTTGTGGGAAGCAAATATCTCATAAGGACTTCCACTATTACTGTATTCCATGCCTAGGCCCTGATCACAACGTCACTAGTTGTCGGTTTTGTGCTAGATTTAACAAACGCACTATAAAAAGACATTTTGATTTTGCTTTGCACTACTTTGGCCAAAGGTTCAATTATACGATGCCGTTGGATCAGCCGACGACCTCAATACCGAAAAAATGCAAAGACAAGGATAAAGACAGGCATCTGAGGTCCAAAACTGACAACGAAACCTCTTCTAGGCCAGTTGCCGGTTCTCAGTGAGGCGCTTTCATAGCCCCTGACATCCGCTACCTCACAGCCACAGGCCGCTTCTGACTCCCATGTGGAGACATCTAGGCCTCTGGAAACTCAAGGTATTGGGCCTATGGAAACTAATCCCTCAGATGGGTCCAGAGCCGCTGAGCAGGCATCGGCTTCTGAGGGTGTTTTCCGACATTCACAACTCACCATTAAAACAACAGCCAAGGCAAAGGTACCATTAAAGACAAAGAAACAAGTACAGCATTCTCCTGGACAATCCTCTATGCCTAAGAAACAGATGCTTAAAATGGCCGAAGACCTCATTACTCTAATCAGGGGTTCCCATCCCCCTCCTGAGAAAAGGCCTAGGCATGATACAGACTATGACTCTTCTGATCAGGTTTCCATTTCCTCTGATTCCTCTTCAGATGAGGGATACTCTCTACCCCCCTATGAGGACTGTGATGCTGAAGAATCTATCCCTTCAGACTCTCCTCCTGAGGATTATTCGTTTGGGGAAACTTTACTACCATGAGGGAGCATTTCCATTGGGAAAGCCAGGATTACTCAGAATCCAAGAAAAGGCTCCGGGATTTCCTCTTACTGCCTCAACACAGGCCCCTGGCTATTCCGCCTGTGTTAGATATTGTGGATGATGTGTTCTCTGAATCCAGTTTATCTCCTGACTCTTTGCCCCCTGCTCCAGCCAAGCCAGATAGGTATTATAGAGTCCCCGACTCTCACAAGTTTCTTTATAAAAACCCTTCTGCTGATCCAGAAACTATTTCCCAGGGTCCAAAAGAGGTTAAGGCTTCCATAGCAAAAAATCCAGTACCCTCTGACAGAGATTCCAGAGCTTTGGATAGATGGGGGAAGAAAGTATACACTTCTGCAACTTTAGCAGTAAGAGCTTTAAATTGCCAGTTTCACATGCTTAAGTACCAACAATATTTAATGGCTCAGTTAAAACAGAAAATGCTTGCAAGCACAGAACCTCCTGATTGGAAAGAAATGCAGGATTTATTGCATGCAGTTGAACAGGTGGGAAAACATACTCTGCAATGTGGTTTTGATTCTTTAGAGGCCTCTTGTAGAGCCGCAGTTACAGGTTCTGTAATTCGAAGGCATGCTTGGTTAAAAGAACAAAGTTTACCTGATCATGTTAAGGCAAAATTATTGGATGCTCCTTTACAGCATGATACTTTGTTTGGTGTTGAGGCAAAAGAGGTGTTAATGAAAATGGAAGATAAAGCTAAATCTATGCAAACAGTCAAGGATTTCTTACAGGTACAGCCACCTCGGTTTTGCAGAAATTGGCCAACAAAGAATTGGTCCTTTCCAGTGTCAGACAGGCCACAGAGTGGCAGATACAGACGCCCAAGAGGCAGATCTCAACCCCAAGGCTCAAACAGATGACGACAGTGGGGCACCTCAACCCCAAAAGGTGGTGAGGACAAGTCTCAACTTTACAGGAAACAGTCACAATGACTTTCCCCTTCGTATGCCAAGCACGTCCCTTTTGGAAGCTCCCTTAGGGGGAAAACTAGCACTTTTTTCTCAAAACTGGCAAACAATCACCCAAGACAAGTGGGTCCTGAATACTGTGTTTCAAGGTTACAGATTCCACTTTCATACTTTACCAGGGCTAAAAGGAATGCCAGACCTGCCACAAAATCAATGGGCAGAGTCACAGAAACAAATTTCAGCCCTCATGGACATGAGAGCTATTCAAGAAGTACCACAACAGGAACAAGGACAAGTATTTTACTCAAGACTCTTCCTGGTCCCCAGAAAGGACAAGGCCTGGAGGCCCATACTAGATCTTTCAAGTCTGAATACTTACCTGCATATTCCGAAATTCAAAATGTTGACATTACAGCAGCTTCTACCCATGCTGAGCAAGAAGGCTTGGCTTGTTACTCTGGACCTCAAAGAGGCATACCTGCATGTCCCTATCGGACAAAATTGCAGAAGATACCTCAGATTCAAAGCTGGTACAATGTACTACCAATTCTCTGCACTGCCCTTTGTCTTATCTACTGTGCCCACGGTCTTCACAAAGTGCCTGGCACCAGTAATTGCATTTTGCAGACAAAAAGGAATTCAAATATATCCATATCTGGATGACTGCCTCATTCAAGCAGAGACAAAGGACATTCTTCTACACCATCTGGCGTTTGTAAAAAGGTTGCTAATTTCTCTAGGGTACACAGTAAACGAAAAGAAGTCAAAACTAGTGCCCTCGCAACAGATTATATTCCTGGGTGCCAGCTTAAATACAACGGCCCAGATGGCTTACCTCACGCCAGACAAACAAGTTCAACTAACTCACTATTTTCAGTTGCTGACAAGAAAATCCCATCTCCCTGCAAGAAAAATTCTGCAGGCCCTGGGATTCATGGCATCCTGCATACTACTAATACCATATGCTAGACTGCATATGAGGAAATTACAATGGTACCTGAAAAGTGTTTGGACTCAACACTCTCACAGTTTAGAAACAGTAATACCAATGATCCCCTGCCTACAACAGGAGTTTCGATGGTGGGCACAGGCATGTCACCTAAACAAGGGTCAGCCTTTCACCCAACCCACAGCCAGGCAAACTCTAACAACAGATGCTTCGGATTACACCTGGAGAGCACACATGGCAGGAAAATGCATTCAGGGCAAGTGGACCACAGACCAGATGCATCTTCACATCAATCAAAAAGAGATGTTGGCTGTTCAAAATGCTTCAAAGACCTTCTACATCCAGGACAATTACTACTAAAGACAGACAACACCACAGTAATGTGGTACATAAACAAGCAAGGGGGCACGCATTCTTATCCCCTATGCAGGCAAGCCATGACCTTGTGGAACACAGCTCTAACGTATCAAGTTCACCTACAAGCACAATTCCTGCCAGGAAAGAAAAATACTCTGGCAGACTATCTAAGCAGAAATATCATGGACCCTCACGAATGGAAATTGAATCCACAAATCTTCAGCATGGTAACGCAAAAATGGGGATGCCCAGACATAGATCTTTTTGCATCCCCACTGAATTGCCAACTACAAAAATTCTGCACAAGGACTTATCACAAACAAGCATGGAAAGTGGATGCTCTTCTATTCAGCTGGAAAAACCTAAAAGTTTGTCTTCCCGCCACTGCCTCTCATTTCAAAGATACTCCTAAAAGCCAGACGAAAAAACACAGATGATCCTGATTGCTCCAGACTGGCCATGCCAGCACTGGTACCCTATCTTAAGGAACTTGGCTGAAGGCCCACCATGGATTTTGCCTCAAATTCCACACCACCCGACTCAACAAAACAATCAGATCCTGCACGGTCAGCTCAAAACCCTAAACCTGGCTGCATGGCAGATACATTAGTCAAACAGACAACACCTCTCTCTAAAGCTGTTATGGATGTTATTCTGGAGGCCAGGAGGCCTAGCACCAGGAAAGCTTACTCAGAAAAATGGAAGAGATTCTGTGCCTGGAACCAGGCTCAAAGCCTTGACCCTCTTGTTCCAGACATTCCTCAGATTTTACAATACTTAACTGAGATGCTGGATAGAGGCCTATCCTTCTCATCAATTAAGATCCACGCCTCTGCCATTTCAGCACATTACAACACTGATCCTCCTTTATTCTCTCACCCCTTGCTAAAGCACCTCAGAGGGGCTAAAAACATAAGACCGCCCCAGAGAGCACCAACATCAACTTGGGACCTCAATTTAGTTTTGGAAAAACTGACCCTACCACCTTTTGAGCCAGCCAATACAGCCGATCTAAAATTTTTATCATGGAAAACAGCTCTGCTCCTGGCAGTAACTTCAGCATGAAGAGTCTAAGAGGTACAGGCATTAATGGCAGTGGAACCTTTTATAATTTTTCATCAGGACAGGGTATCTTTAAGAACAAACCCTACCTTTATGCCAAAGGTGGTATCTAGTGTGGCTCTTAACCAAACCATCCATTTGCCAACTTTTTATCCAAACCCCCCAGAATAAAGGGGAGAAACTCCTGCATTCTTTGGACATACACAGGCAGCTACGCTTCTACTTGGACAAAACAAAGGCTTTCAGGAAAACTGAGCAAATGTTTGTAGCATATGCTGCAGGATGACAGGGCAAGGCTATCTCAAAGCAGACTATATCCAAATGGATAGGACACTGTATTCGGTACTGCTACACACAGCATGGAAAATCAGTCCCAAATAACATTAGGCCACATTCCACCAGGGTAACAGCCACTTCAATGGGTTTTCTCAGAGGAGTGCCTACCAAGGAAATTTTGGAGGCGGCAACTTGGAGTTCAGTGCACACCTTTACCAAGCATTACCACCTGCCTCTTTACTCTAAATCCAGAGCAGGATTTGCCACTGCAGTTCTGCAGGGTCTCATAGCCAAGCCTAACTCTTTATAGACCAGCCACCCAACTTCAGCTTTGGGATTCTACCCAAGTGTAATGACTGCAGCAGTGTAACACGATGAACATAGTACAGTTTTGTACCTACCATAAATGTAGATGTTCGAGTGTTCACACTACTGCAGTCCAGGTTACCCTCCCTCCATCCCCTCTGAACTAGCTGGGCTTATCTATACCTTTCTGTCCTATACAACCTTTGGGGTGCATTTGCTGGTAACTGAAGATATTGTTTCTATTGTATATTTTTGATTAGCAATATGTATTGCCTACCTACTTGGGGGCACCTGACATCTGGGGCAAGAAAAACTGAAGAAAATGGCATCTGATGCATCTTATATACCCCTGGCACACTGAAGTCAGGGAAGAAGCGACAGCAACCGACGTCGGACCAAGACTTTGGAATTCGGGCCGACTGCGGGACCGCCTGATGGCAGGATAACCCAAGTGTAATGACTGCAGCAGTGTGAACACTCGAACATCTACATTTATGGTAGGTACAAAACTGTACTTTGTCTCTACCTTGGATGGGTCTGGAGCTGCTGAGCAGGCACCGACTTCCGAGGAAGTACTTCGCACTACCGATTCTCTACACAAACCAACGACTTTCCCATCTTCTGTTCTTTTGAAAACTACCAAGTTTATAAGGCCCAGGGTATGAACCACACCCAAGAAACCGATGACCCCATCTCAGGCACCTGCTTCCTTGCCTCGGTCACAAATCCTTAAAATGGTGGAAGACCTTATAATGTTGATCAGGGAAAGCCAAGCTACACCTTCCGAAAGAGAGATTTGTCCCCAGTAGTCTTATCTGAACAGGAGTCCGATGCCCCTGAATATGAAGATACGCAGCCCTTCTCTGCTTATGCAGAGGAATCCATTCCTTCAGCCTCTCCACCTGAAGATTTTTCCTTTGGGGAAACCCTTCATACTTTAAGGGAGCATTTCCAGTGGGAATGTCAGGACTACCCTCAGTCTAAAAAGAGACTCAGGGAATTTTTATATCTTCCACTACACAGACCCCTGGCCATTCCTCCTGTCCTGGATGTTGTGGATGATGTTTTCATGAAATCTAGTTTAACTCCCGGCACCCTCCCTCCCGCTCCCAGGAAACCTGACAGGTATTACAGAGTCCCTGACTCTCACAAATTTATTTTCAAAAATCCTACTACTGACCCTGAGATTATCTCCTAAGGGCCTAAAGGAATTGAAGCAACTTCTGCTAAGAATCCCACCCCCTCAGATAGGGATTCCTGAGCATTAGACAGATGGGGTAAAAAAGTATACACCTCTGCTACTCTTGCTATTAGAGCACTAAATTGTCAGTTCCATATGCTAAAATTCCAGCAGCATACCACAGAACTCCTCAAACAAAAAATATCAACGTTTCCTGCTTGTGCAGAAAGTAGAGTTGCAAGACTTAATGCATTCTGCAAGTCAAGTACCTAAGCACACCTTACACTGGTTTTGATGCCCTAGAAGCATCTTGCAGGGCAGCAGTCACCAGGTCTGTCCTTAGAAGGTATGCTTGGCTTAAGGAACAGCCCTTGCCAGACCATGTCAAATCTAAACTATTGGATGCACCCTTGCACAAAGACAACTTATTTGGCACCAAGGCATAGGAGGTCTTAAAAAAGATGGAAGAAAAAGCTAAATCTATGCAGACAGTTAAGGATTTCCTGCAGGTCCAGCCACCCAGGTTCAGTAGGCATTGCCACTCCAAGCACTGGTCCTTTCCTGCCCCCTCCAGGCCAGTTCAGCCCAGATCCCAGGGAAGCAGACCCCACAGACAACAGCCACAGGGAATGCAGAGATCAAAGCAATGGAGTACCTCCACTTCTAAACCAGGAAGTGCAAAGCCACCCCCTCATGGTAAGAACTCATAATGACTGTCCACTTCCACCCCCTCCGTCTGCCCACATGCATTTGCTCCTGGGAGGAAAACTCTCCTTCGACGCAAGCACCTGGGCCACCATTACCAATGTCCTCAACATACTGTCCCAGGGATACAGATTTTCTATCCACACTCTACCAACCCCAAAAGGGTTCCCAGATCTACTGCCAAACCAGTGGGCAGAGGCCAAAAAGCAAGTCCTTTCCCTGTTCTCCATGAGGACAATAGAGCACATTCCTGCAGAACAGGTAGGCCAAGGTTTCTACTCAAGGCTCTTCCTGGTACCCAGAAAAGAGGGCACCTGGCACCCCATTCTCGATTTTATCCATTCCAAACACCTTCCTGGTGATACCAAAATTCAAAATGCTCACCCTTCAGCAACTACTGCCTATGCTCTCCAAGGATGCCTGGCTAGCCACCCTAGACCTAAAAGAGGCCTACCTACACATTACAGTCAGGGAATCATGCAGGAAATATCTACGTTTCAGGGCAAGATCTCTGCACTTTCAGTTCTCTGTGCTTCCCTTTGGCTTATCTACTGCTCCCAGAGTTTTCACAAAATGTCTGGCTCTCGCCATTGCTTTTTGCAGGCAAGGAAATATTCAAATTTCCCCATACTTAGACTGCCTGATTCAGGCAGTCAGGAAAAGCTGCTTAAGCACCTGGCCTTTGTAAAGGACCTACTGACCTCCCTAGGGTACACTGCCAACAAAAAGAAATCCAAACTAGTACCCACCCAAAAAATTATATTCCTGGGAGCAAGCCTGGACACAGCATCCCAGATGGCATTCCTTACACCAGAAAAGCAAACTTACCTGACAACCTATTTCTCTCAACTAGCCACCATACCCCAGTTATCCGCAAGGAAAATCCTGCAAGTTCTGGGGTTCATGGCATCTTGCATTCTACTCATTCCATATTCCAGACTGCATATGAGGAAACTTCAGTGGTACCTAAAAAGCCTTTGGTGTCAACACTCTCAAGACCTGGAAACTCTTATACCAATGATACCTTGTTTAAGGAAAGATTTCCTTTGGTGGGCAGCAGCAAGCTACCACAACAAGGGACTGCCCTTCTCACCAACCCACGCCACCCAGCCCCTCATCACAGATGCATCAGACTATGTCTGGAGTGCACACCTGAACAGCAGGTTCATACAGGGCCAATGGAGCCCACATCAAATACATCTGTACATCAACCAAAAAGAGATGTTAGCTGTCCAGCACACATTGACAGCTTTCAACCCCCTTCTCACCCCAGGGGCTCTACTGATTAAAACAGACAACATCACAGTGATGTGGTTTATCAATAAGCAGGGAAGGATTCACTCCTACCCTCTTTGCAGGCTCGCCATGACCATTTGGCACACAGCCTCAGCCATGCAGCTACACCTGTTAGCACAATTCCTGCCAGGCTGTCTAAACTCTCTGGCAGACAACTTAAGCAGAAGTCTTCTGGACCCACATGAGTGGCAGCTAAGCCAAAGAACCTTCACCCTTATAACTCAGAAATGGGACACCTTGAAGGTAGACCTCTTTGCTTCCCACTCCAACCATCAGCTCAGCAAATTCTGCACCATGGAGCCTCACTGCAGGGCCTGGAAAGTGGATGCTCTATCTTTCCAGGGGGTCAACCTCTCGGTTTATGCATTTCCCCCCACTACCTTTCATTACCAGGGTAATGCTCAAAATAAAAGAGGAAAAACCAAGGGCAATGCTGATTGCCCCAGACTGGACACGCCAGCACTGGTACCCACTGCTGTGCAGCCTGTCCCCTCTGCCACCATAGCAACTTCCTCAGATCCCAACACTCCTGACCCAGAGGGAAGGAGAATTCATGTAGCCCCAATTGCAGACCCTCAGTTTGGCAGCCTGGCTTATTCCCTGACCACTGTACAAGCTGCCAATCTCAGCAAACAGGTTCGAGAAGTTATACGTGAGGCCAGATGCCGTAGCACTAGAAAGTTTTATGCTGACAAATGGAAAAGGTTCTGCACTTGGATCCAGGCTCATTTGCCCTTCGGTCTCCTCTCATCCTGGATTACCTAGCTGACCTGCTACACAGCGGTCTATCCTTTTTCTCTATTAAAATTCATGTCTGTACTATCTGCTCATGTCAGCACTGAGCAATCTCTTTTCTCACACCTTCTCATCAGACAGTTCCTCAGAGGGGCTAGCAACTTGAGGCCACCAAGAAGAGCACCTACCCCAGCTTAGCACCTAAACTTTGTGTTAGAGAAACCCACCCTGCCCCCCTTTGAACCAGCAGCTTCAGCAGAATTAAAGTTTCTCTCATGAAAGATGGCCTTGCTTCTAGCCATTACTTCAACAAGAAGGGTATCCGTGCTACAAGCACTAATGGCTGTAGAGCCCTTCATCATTTTCCATGCTGACAGGTTCTCCCTCAGGACTAACCCATCCTTCATGCCAAAAGTGGTTTCCAGTGTGGCTGTCAGCCAATCCATTCATTTGCCCACCTTTTTCCCTAACCCACAAAACAAGGGGGAAAAATACTGCACTCTCTAGATGTGCACAGATGGCTCAGATTCTATCTAGACAAGACTAAATCATTCAGAAAGACCGATCAGTTGTTAGTCAGCTTTGCTGCAGGAGGAGAGGGCAAAGCCATATCCAAACAAACCATTTCCAAATGGATAGCACACTGCATCCATTTCTGCTACAAGCAACACGGGGAAACCTTCAGAACTCACTGTACCAGAGCAACCTCCACCTCTACAGCTTTCCAAAGAGGAGTCCCCACCAGGGACATCCTGGAGGCTGCAACATGGACACCTGTTCATACCTTCACCAAGCATTACCACCTGCCTATCTTCTCTAAATCCAGGGCAGGCTTTGCCACTGCAGTCTTGCAGGGCATCCTACCAGCCCGCAGTCTTCTTGACTGCCTCTACCCTTTTCCTCAGCTTTGGGAATCAACCCAGATGTGATGACTGCAATAGTGAAACACGAAGAACATAGTACAGTTGCGTACACTTACCATAAATGTAGATGTTCGAGTGTATTCACTGTTGCAGTCCTGGTTGCCCTCCCTCCATCCCCCTTTTTCTCTCTCTCTCTCTCTTATTACAAGGAACCTTTTGGTATTTACTTTCTACTGGTGGGGTCCGTCCACCATATCCTGGCTCCCACTTGGGGGCTCCTGGCAGGGCAAGAAAAACTTATGTAATGGCATCGGCTGCCTTACTTTATACTACTGACGACCTGACGTCAGTCCTGAAGCGACAGCAACTGACGCAGAAATACTAAGCCTCTAGTATTCGGGCCAACTGAGGGCTACCCTGGCAGGGATAACCCAAATGTGATGACTGCAACAGTGAATACACTTGAACATCTACATTTATGGTAAGTGTACACAACTGTACTTTCCAGAGATTCTTTTTCTGGGCAACCCTACCAGCACTCTTAAAGCGTTGCCTGACTGCTCACCTCTGGAAGCAGTCGGGGGTCATTTTTCCTTGTACCCCACTGCCTGGTGAATCATAACTACCAATTTTGGGTACAACCGATAATATCCAGAGGTTACCGCATTCCCTTCCATCTCTGTCCCACTTCACCCAGAAATTTATCCGATGTTCCATCCAGTCAAGGGGAAGCAGCAGCACATGAAATCTGAAAGCCGCTACAAAAGAGAGTCATCCAAATGGTCCCCCAGACCAGATAGGATCTGTTTTTTACTCCAGATTTTAGTGCCAAAAAAGACAGGGGACTGGAGACTGATTCTGGATCTCAGCACACAAAAGAAATTTGGAAAAACAGAGAAATTCCGGATGGTCACGGTTCAGTCTATCCTTCCTCTTTTGGAAGAATACAATTGGATGAGCCCTATAGATCTTCAGGATGTGTATTACCATGTAAAAGTGGACAAGCACTCAAGAAACCTCCGCTTCTGCATAGGAGCCAGTCAATGCCAATTTTAAGCACTGCCCTTCGGTCTCTCTACAACCCCCAAAGTGTTCACCAAATGCATGGCAGTGGTTATCGCTCACCTGCGACTTCAAGGATTCCAGGTGTTTCCATACCTAGACAACTGGCTCCTTACCGCCCCCACCAAGCGTCTATTGGAGGAAGCCCTGGATTACACTCTTCTCACAGCTCAGCGCCTGGGAATCGCTATAAACTGGGAGAAGTCCAACACGACCCCGGCACAATGTTTAGAATTCATATGAGTTCTGTTGGATACGAGAAATTGCACAGCATCTCTTCCAGATCACAGACTTCAAAGAGTAAAACAACAGGTTCAGCCGCTAATATGTCACCACAAATCTTCTGCTCAGTCTGTACTCCAACTCTTGGGGTCGATGGCAGCCTCAGTCACCATTGTTCCTCTGGCCAGGTTCCACATGAGACTTCTTCAGTGGCTACTTCTCACTCAGTGGTACCCTCTACAACATCTTTTATCTTTTCAGATAAGTGTAACTCGGAGATACAAACAAGATTTGCTCTGGTGGATGTCTCAAAATCCCCAACAATGGTCTCTCTCCTTCAGTCCCCATCAGCCAAAAGCCACGGTGACCACGGACGCCTCCCTGATGGGGTGGGTGGGCTATGTCGGGGAAACTCTATCCAAGGCACCTGGTTGGAGACAGAGGCTCATTTGCATATCATTGGCCTGGAACTGAGGGCGGTGCTACTAGTGTTGCAAGAATTTCACTCTGTCCTTTTGTCAGGGACTGTTGCAATCCAGTCTGACAACATGTCAGTAGTCTGGTACATCAACAAACAAGGGGGCACTACATCTTACCCGTTATGCCGAGATGCCCTGAGAATATGGCAATTGGCAGTAGCTTCCAGCTGCTTTCTAATTGCAATGCACATTCCCAGGAGTTCCGACGTGATAGCAGACAAATTGAGCAGGTGCATTCTACAACCTCATGAGTGGTCCCTCAATCCTGTGATAGCGGCAAAAATTTTCAGCCTCTGGGGCCAGCCTTGCTGCGATCTATTCACCTCCCCAATCAACTACAAGTGCAGCAACTACTTTGCCCTTATCACCTCTCGGGGACAGTCACCGAGAGATGCTGTAGTCCACGCTTGGCCCTCTGGTCTGCTTTATGCTTACCCTCCTCTACCCCTCATTTCCCAATTTTTGAAGAAAGCACGGCAGTTGAAGAGCAAAGTAATCCTCATTGCACCATATTGGCCTCGACAAGTTTGGTTCCCCTTCCTCTGGCCTCACCTGCTAGAGCAACCATGGATTCTCAACCTAACTCCGACATTGCTCTATCATCCACAAGGTCTGACCCAATCTAACAGACCTGAATGATTGCCAGGCAGGATAACCTCTCCTCCTCGGTGTGCAGTATTCTTATTGCATCTCATAAATCATCCACCAGCCTAACTATCTCAGCAAATGGAAAAGAATTACCCTATGGACAGTGAACAAACAATTGGACCCCTTGTCAGCCCCAGTTTCGTGGTATTAGATTATTTATTAGATCTCTTTCAATCTGGGGTATCAGCCTCTACTGTTCATGTTCATTTAGCTGCCATTTCTAATTTCCACATTGGCTTCCAGGACTCTTCACTCATGTCACACAGACTCTGTAAGACTTTCTTGAAGGGCGTTTTTCACCTAAAACCTCCCTTTAGAGAACCAGTACAACCTTGGGACCTGGCTTTGGTTTTGCAAGCCCTAACAGCACCCCCTTTGAACCTGCATCTTCATGTGATTTAAAGTACCTGTCTTGGAAAACCTTGTTTCTGGTTGCGATCACATTGCCTTATGCATCAAACGTCTCTACCTTATTTTCCATAAGGATAGAGTCTCACTGAGAACTAATTCCTCCTCCTTACTGAAAGTGGTGTCAGAGCGGTCTATCAGCCAGTCTATTGACCTCCCAGTATTTTTTTCCTAATCATTTTAACAAGTGAGAGTATAGCCTGCACTCCGTAGATGTTCACAGGCAAATCCGTTTTTATTTGGACAGAACAAAATCTACCCGTAAATCAGACCAATTATTTCTGGCTTTTTCTGGACCAAGACTAGGTCGTCCTGTTTCTAAAGTTAGATTAGAGTCATGGTTGAGAAGTTGCATTACCTTCATTTACAACAAGAATATCATCACCTTGCCTCACAAATTGAAAGCCCATTCTACAAGGTCAATGGCAACTTCAGCAGCTTTCCATGCTAGGGCTTCCCTCAATGACATTTGCTCAGCTGCGACTTGGGCCAACCCCCCATACCTTTATTCTTCATTCCAAATTGGATTTGGCCTCCAGAGGAAGAGCTTCTTTTGGTTCCATGGTGCTCAGGAATGTCCTTCCATGAGGGCCGCCCAGGGATATAGGTAGCTGGGGACTCTGTCCCATCAGTAAAGAATGAACGAAGATTAACAACATCAGATTAAGAAGTGATGTCTTTCCATAACGTTCCATCTGTGTTGTTGATCTTCGTTCATTCATTACTGCCCACCCTCTGTCCCCCTCCGGAGGTTCCTGGTGGATTTCATATGGTTCTTCTTCCATTCTTCTAGGTCTATTATGACCAGAGGTAGCCTCTGCTTTTGTCTGTCAACTTACAAACTCGATCTGAGGTAACAGGGAGCAGAGCATTGTCGGAAGGATCTTGACTCAAGAGTTTTTGGATGATGCAAACTTGGTATAAGGCCGGCTTGGTTAAGAGGATAGAACCGATAACCCTTCAGTAATGAATGAAGGAAGATCAACAGCACAGGTGGAACGTTATGGTAAGACATAACTTATTACTTGCTGTTTGACTTTCTAACTTGGATGGTAATTTTTCTGATTGTAAGTATGCTTAATTCCTTGTGACTGAGTTTTTGACATAGTCTTCAGATGATGCTCATTTTTCATGCTATTTGTACCCTGCTTTACTAACGCACTGTATGTATATCTAGGTGGTATTAGTACGGTGGAATGAGCCATTTCAGAAACTGGCAACATGCGATGCAGATGGAGGTATCTTTGTCTGGATCCAGTATGAAGGTAGATGGTCGGTAGAACTGGTGAATGACAGAGGGGCACAGGTAGGCTGTTAATATCACTAGAACTTTGTAATTTTCACAGTTGACTTGAACATTAACGTATTCATTCACCTACTGTTTTTTTTTTCTCTTAAATATGGAAAAAGTTAAAATTTACTTGCTCATAGGCAGCACATTTTTTTGGTCTGACCTAGGTCAAAAGTATGGCCCTCAAAAAAAAATTGTCAGGTGAACATGTGCATAATAGTAACATGATGTGATCGAGTGTTAAAGCTTTACAAGTTAATACTTGTCCTCTGAGCAGCGGTTACAAGGGAGAATATGACATTCCTATGCCAATAATGACCTTGAACAAACCACACTGCAGTGAAAAGTTATTTAAAGCTTTCTGTTTCTGTAGCTGGAATGTTGCACTCAAAGGACTTCCTTTTGCTTATATGATGCCAGTTCAGATGCATTTAACAAGTAGAACTTCCTTTTTGAGTGGCTTCCAAGTATAGGATTGATTGACTGGTTGATGCTAGTGACATTTGTTGCCAAAAATTGTGTTACTTATAACAATTACATAGACATCGTTTGACTTGTAAATTGTTAAGATTGTCACTTGACATAACCAGGATGGTTTCCATTCTGAATTCTGGCCTCTGTTGTGTATATAGGTTGCATATTCTTCCTGAGTCTATGTGGGGTCTCTTCTCCCTCACAAAAGCATGGTGGTTGTTTCTACCTCAAGGACAAAAGGCCGGGTTCAAACTCAGGCCTCCCAGTTGAAGTTAACAGGTCTACCAAAAGAATACAACCAAAAATGAATGGTATCATGAGCAGCAGCACAGACTGTAGGTGGTGTCTGTCAAAACAAGAGTCATGTGGTCCAACCACTTTAGGCATCAGCTGTGTTGCACACTGTCCTATGGCTAGGAGAACGTGAACCACTAGCTATGCACCATGACATGGCTAGCCAGTTGGTGGTGTAAAAAAATATGGCCATATTGACTCATGTTGGCAAAATGAGGGACATGGATATTTACTGGTGCTGAGTGGGTTGAGGACCCAGTCTCCTCTGACCTACACCAGGTTACCCATACTAGCAGTGAGAGTGGTATTTGCACCCCTGTTGATCACTGCTTTTTTCACCCACCTTAAAGCTTAGCAGCTATGGGTCAGTAAGCTACTAGCTGGATAGTATCATTACTCAGCCTAGGTTACTGTGCTACCTGAGGCAGCCCTGTTGCTTTCTACAGTGAATATTGGCTTACTGATGGAATGTGGCTTGGAAGTGGATTACATGCCAGTAAAGAGGCTGTTCCTAATTCTTTTAGTCAGTTTGTGCTTCCATCTGCTGATTCAATGCTTTTTCGTGATTGGAAAGAGTTTAACTGGTAAATTTCCATCCTCCCCACCAGTGACGGCAGTCTTACTTTCTGAAGATCAATCTGAGTTTTTCCTTTCTGGTGGCTGATTCTTACTTTGTTTCATATACTTTATTTCTTTAGGGCTTGTTCAGCCTCCAGGGAAATTTTTAATTCCGCTTGGTAAGAAAGTCTTCAAAATGGCTTTATGCAGCAGTTTGAATCTCAGTCCTGCTTCTCTGTAGTCCCTTACTGAAGGAATGTGTGTTCTTTTCTGCCTGGTATAACTGGAGTAGTCATTCTGTACCAAACTCTGGATTTCCCCTGTTTTCCATATATATATATATATATATATATATATATATATATATATATTTTGCCATATTTTGGAAAATAGCAACTCCTTTTTTTGGTATGTTTGCTTTTCCAGTAAATCTGTTGGTCAAATTAAGGGCATAAATGCACTGTCCCCCCTCATATCTGGAGCTTCTGATGGACTCACCCAGACTCTGCTACAACTTGCTGTGAGGGAAAAGTTGGCTTTACTGGAAAAGCTCGCCCAGACTCTGCCACAACTTGCGAGGGAAAGGTTAGTTTGCTTTTTTGTATTTTGTATTACTTTATTGCCATGTCTTGTTCTACATACTGTGATTCTTTTTTTATTTTTTAACACTGTGTTTTAATTGTGTTCTGCTTTTAATTGCATATTAAAACTAGGGAAAAGACCACAGCTGTATCTCGTGAATCATTCAGAAAGTTTTTCCCCAACCTGATGCTGTTGTGTTCTTAAACAAAACCGTCTTTCAACTTGCCTGCCCCTTATGTTAATTTGACCACATATCTCCTTCCCTCTTCCTTTTCATTGGCTGTTGTGAGTAAGCACAAAGTTATCATTTTGTGAAATCACTCCCCTTCAACTATTTAAATTTATTAGCCATCCCCTCTGTATTCCATAGAACCAGAATACAAAGTGCCCACCCCCTTTCAATCTGTCTTGCTCTTTTAAAATTAGTGGCCCTCCACTTAGACAAAGCTTAGGTTACCTAACTGCTTAGTGCACACTGCAATACTTAAGATATTAACCCATTTTTTTTACATCTCACCTTTAAAATCTGCAGTAGCTATTGCAAGACCAGCAATTATTGGAGAGCCCACATTCTGCCTCTCCGTAGTCATCTTGGAATTAGTACCCCTGTTTTCTCCTGGTATGAAAAGGAGCACAGATACATTATTTCCTTAAGACTGATGATCACTGGAAGGCCTAATAACTGCTTCATAGGTGACAGCTTGGAATTTCTGCTTGTATTCTTCTCTGGTGGGGGTAGGAGCAGAGCACATTGATTCCTGACCGTTTCTAGTTGGGCAGTGACTATTTGTGCTTGACGTTCCTGATTTGGTCTGGTTGCTATTCAAGGCATCTACCAGGAAAAGGCTACAAAAAGCCTACATAACCTTGCATCATCTGGGACAAGGCTGTGGTTCACCAAACAGGCTGTGGCCTACGTCTCATCTTGGGATTGGTACTAATGTTTTACTTCTGGTGACAGAAGAGGCAAAGGAGCACTGTATCCCAGCAGAGTACAGCTGTGATGAGACCAGCACTAGTAGTAGCCATTCATGTGACTTCCCTCAATTTATCATTCTTGACAAGCTAATTCTTTCTTTTCAGTAAGTACTTCTTGATTTGTTTCCAACTTCAGAATATCTGCCTAAATACTTCATCCGTAAATTTTCAGGGTCTGCTTATTAGTTTTCCGTCAAGTGTTTGGCAGTGCCCTGTATAGACACAGCCACTTTGAGTGACATTTTTCCTGTAAAAGCATGATTGAAATTTCACCAATACCTAGTTGCACACAGGACAGCTAGTTTGCAGTGACAAGCACTGTCACCAGAGTTGCAAACCAGATACTCCTGACATTGCTTTGTATTCTCAGTCCAACTGTCTAATCAGTAAGAAAAAGTCTGTTGCCATGGATATGAACTTTTCCCACTATCTCCATTACCAGCTTGTTGGATATGGGCATCCTGAGGCAATGTATAAATTGCCTCATGTTTACTGACAACCAGTTAATTCTCAAACAAAATGATATGGTATGAGAGAGATCTACATAATGTCACTGCAGGCAAAGCTGTCACATAAAAGTACTCCTAAAGTAAAAGATTTTTTGTTTAAATAAGAAACATCTTTATTAAGTTATGTACAACATAGGCAATATTGCATTTTATATAAATGAAAATAAACCATACTGACACACTATGAGTTGCAAACATTATACATTACAAACCATGCCGACAGAACTGTAGCTGCAAACATTGTACATCACTTATAATATATCCAGTCATTGTCAGTCAGCCATTACATAGCTCATTCAAATCCTGCCTTCTTTTAGACCTCATTCCTCCTCTGCGTGAATTGATCCTGCACTTCCCAATTTTTCTTTTGTAATTTTCTCCTACCCTTGTCTAAAGATCCCAACTCCATTTTTTTATCTCTGATACTATCATCACTGCTTCTAGTAAAGTTGTTTAAGAGTTTGATTTCCATTTTCTAGTAATTGCTTTTTTGGCAGCCAGCAAAATTGGACTCAACAAGGCCTTACTATCTCTAGGCAATTCCTATTCTGTTTCATAGCTCAAGAAAATCATTTCCTTATTCACATCAATTTGCTCTCCCAGCGTCTCAAACAGAGCAGTCTGCAGGGAATCTTTAAAGTCTAATTTGTTCACAGTTGCCTCTTTCTTCCCCATTGTACCTTTAACATTTGCAGTCTACCTGAGGTAAACTTCTCTGGAGTCTACTCTGGGTATAAAAATACCAATGTATACACTTCCAAGCAAAGATCCTGTCTTCTAGACTTTGTTGCGTTTTTGGGAGACATACATATAGGCCCCTATTGTTTCTTTGTGAATTGCTTATCCAGTCTCTCTTTCCAATCCTTTCTGACCTCCTCTGATTGATTCTTATAGTTCTCATGCAATATTTTATATGCTGTACTAATTATTCCTTTCTTAATGGCAACTTCTGTTCTAGATTCTTCCAAGAACACTACCAGTGCTGGTCTTTTAAGACCCCTCCCTATTTCTTTGCCTGTACTCTATCAATTCTCGATAGGGAAGGCAATCTGTAACTTGCAGTCAAAATAATCTTGGCATCTTCCTATTTTATTACCTTTCTCTCTGTAGTTATTTGCTCCCAATACCTTGGTTCTTTTGTAATTTTCTCTAATAAATTCCAGCCCCCTCTTGCCTATATCTGTAAGCCTAATTGCATATCCCTAATTGCAGTCATCCCTATTGGTAGAATCTCCTTTCTCCATTCCCGTGTTGGCTTAGTTCTTAGAATATGTTCTGCTACTTTATGAATAAGGAGAATAACAATAATCATACAGAATATTATAAAGATGTTCATCCAAAATACCATTCTCTCCTTGTTTCTTAAGCTTCCCCGCTTGTTTCATCATCTCTTTCCACTTTGCATTATAGCTTTTTGCTTGTGCTATGTATAGGAGCCTTACTGTGTTGCTCTGAAATAACCCTTCAAATCAGGTATTCCCAATCCGCCCTGTTCTGTTGGAAGAATGAGCTTATCCCACTTGACTCTCGCCATCTTTCCCTTCCAGATAAAATCCGTCATCTCTTTATTGCTATCCACAACTTCTTCTCTGCTTGATAAAATATGCTTGACCTATGTATAAGACTAAAGGGACTGAAAAAAAGTTTAACTGCTTGTATCTTGCTATCGATATCCATATAATGGAGCTTCCATTTTCTCAGTTTTTATCTTTTGTGTAGTCTCTTCCCACATCAGAATAATTTTTAATCCATACTCCTAAATACTTCATTTTATCCTGTCCCCGTAATTATGGACATTGCCGAACCAATTCATATGTGGGTCCATAATTTACTGCTATTGCCTTTGTTTTAGCTTTATTAATTTTATATCCCAAAAAGGTTTGAAACTGTCTCATTATGTTCCACGGCACTTTAATGTCCCTTTCTGGTTTTGTCAGGTGTAAAATGTAATCTTCAAATAGAGCCAGCTTTTCTTGTCTACCACACCAGTTATATCCTTGAATTTCTGAGTCCCTTATTTTCTTTGCTAATGGCTCTGTACATAATGCAAGTAACAAAGGGGAGAGAGGATACCCCTGCTTTCTTCCTCAGCTCAAGCAGATATTATTAGAGAACAGCTTTAATTTTCACCTCTGATCACTCATATATTCTCCTATTCAGACTTATAATTTTATTAGGGAATGCAAATGTGGTCTACTCATAAAGTCCCAGCTTACTCTGTCAAATGCT
The DNA here is from genome assembly GCF_019279795.1 of Protopterus annectens. Taxonomy (NCBI): domain Eukaryota; kingdom Metazoa; phylum Chordata; order Ceratodontiformes; family Protopteridae; genus Protopterus; species Protopterus annectens. The sequence goes on from NC_056725.1 coordinate 656,171,497, forward strand.
TTCTCTGCTTCAAGACCTACCAACAGCAGTGGTACTTCCTTGCATTCTGCTTCCCTCTGGATAATCAATGTTCTGTTAATGTCACACGTTTACCTCCCCTCCACAAAACCACATTGATCTATTTCTATCAATTTTGGCATCACTTTTGCCATGTCTTTAGCCATTATAGACATGAAAACTTTATAATCATGGTTTAGTATCGAAGAAGGTCTGTATGAAGCTGGATCTAATATATCTTTACCCTCCTTGGGTATTACAGCTACCACCACTTTCTTCCAGGATGTTGGTACTTTTCCTCTTGAAATACTGTTAAACAAAACCTTGCAGATCTTCATCATTTTTCCCTCCTAGCTTCTAAATTTCCACAGGAATACCCTGTATTTCTGGAGATGTTCCTGTGATTGGTTATACATCACCATTTCCATTTCCTCCTATCCTAACTGCTAATAACTGACCCTCCTCTACCTCTAACCTTGGCATATTTAATTCTTCCATAAATATTTCCATTTGTGCCTACTCTTGATTTCCATATTTCTATGCTTTATACAGACTTTCATAGACTTTCCAAAATACTTGTAATATTTCTACAGGATCCCTTCTTATCTTCCTTGAATTTCCAAAATACTTGTAATACTTCTACAGGATTCCTTGTTATCTTCCTTGTTGTAGGCTGCCTAAGGTTATTGACAGCCCTTTCTGCTTTCTGTTGCCTGAGGCATTGTGCTAAAAGATTTTGTGCTCTAGAGTTATCAAAAAATAGTTACTTAATAGCAATCTTTCAAAACTCATGCATATTGTGTTTTCTGTTTAGCATTCTGCAGTTGCTCCTCTTCTTGTACTTTGAGATTCCCCCCATTTTGCAATGCTAAACATTTGTCAGTCCATTTAAACTTTTTTTGTTACTTCTTTACTGTATCTCCCTTTCTTTTATTTCCATCCTATTTTTAACCTCTGCTTTAATTTTATCCCACTCCCTGTCTATATTTTCAGAAGAAATTTATATCTTCATTAGTAGCTCTTGAATAATGTTCACTACCCATTCCTTAAATTCCTCTCTTTACAACAGATAGGTGGGGAAAGCGCCAGTGTCTCATTTTTATTTCATTGCCTTGTGTTAGTATTTTAGTTGTAAAACAAAACACTGAAACAGTTGTGAGATTCCAAAAGTAGTTGAAGATACTGTACAAACAGGTCAATGACCATTCGATAACCACCAGGCTGAAACGGACAGTTAAAATTAGAACCACAAATTTATTTATTTTTCCTTGAAGCGCTTTTCGTCTGCTTCATAAGCAGACTTCTTCAGAATACATTAATAATCCAACCTCCTACTTTTTAAAAAAAACCTAAATTGGTCATCAGCTGTGTAGCTGATTGTTAATTAAAAACCTTAAAGGCAAAAGACTCACTTAATACAAAGAAATCAGTTGTCAGTAAATTTGACAGTGCACATGTACTATACTCAAAGTTGACGTATTGTTTAACACATGTTTAAATACTTGAGTTACATGTGAACCTAAAGAAAAATCACTGAGTTGTGTGTTAAAGTTAGTGTTAAGGTGCATATTAGCGAACAAAAAGCAGAACATATGAATAGTTAAAAAACCAAACCTCATAAAAAATGAATACATACAAATACACAGATCTCAACTAATAAAATGAAGTATGTTTAACAATTGTTCAACTAAGTATTCAGAAGGTGTGGAAACCCAATTCGTAATGCATTCTCAGGTGGTTACATAAAAAGATAAAAAGTTTCCACACCTTCTGAATACTTAGTTGAACAATTGTTAAACATACTTCATTTTATTAGTTGAGATCTGTGTATTTGTATGTATTCATTTTTTATGAGGTTTGGTTTTTTAACTATTCATATGTTCTGCTTTTTGTTCGCTAATATGCACCTTAACACTAACTTTAACACACAACTCAGTGATTTTTCTTTAGGTTCACATGTAACTCAAGTATTTAAACGTGTTAAACAATACGTCAACTTTGAGTATAGTACATGTGCACTGTCAAATTTACTGACAACTGATTTCTTTGTATTAAGTGAGTCTTTTGCCTTTAAGGTTTTTAATTAACAATCAGCTACACAGCTGATGACCAATTTAGGTTTTTTTAAAAAGTAAGAGGTTGGATTATTAATGTATTCTGAAGAAGTCTGCTTATGAAACAGACGAAAAGCGCTTCAAGGAAAAATAAATAAATTTGTGGTTCTAATTTTAACTGTCCGTTTCAGCCTGGTGGTTATCGAATGGTCATTGACCTGTTTGTACAGTATCTTCAACTACTTTTGGAATCTCACAACTGTTTCAGTGTTTTGTTTTACTAGTTTCTCGTGGAAAGTGGTTTTTTTTAGTATTTTAGTTACCATTGGCAAATCATCTGAAGTGGTTATTGGGTACATATCAGGATTTTCAGTTAAATGAACATGCTCCTGTGAAATGTAACATCTGTCTAGCCTAGCCCAGTTTTTGTATCTTGGGGAATAATATGTAAATTCACTCCAAACTCCTAGTACTGAATTCACATATCTCATGCCAAATGTTTTCATACATTTCTTCAAAAATCTACCTTCCTTTGTTATATTCTCCCTTCTGGGCCCCCCAGACACATCTTCACTGTTGCAAATTAAATCCCAGTCCCCACCTAGATGTAATATTTCTTGCTGAAAGATGATTATTTCTCACAGAATTTCCTTAAGCTCCATTGTAGCAGTTTACAATGGAATAATAGCTATAGCAAATAATATAATAGCAAACTAGGGGCTAAGATCTCTCAAACCAAGACTGGATCAGGCAGTCAAGAGGAGAAGGGAAATACTTTCCTCACACCACCAGTCTTACATAGACGCATTAAACCAGCACCAGGAAAAAACACCTATAAATACATGGAAACATACTCGGACGCTCTAAATAAAAATCTGCAAAACCAACAGAAACCTCCAAAGCAAACATCCAAGCAACCTCCACCCCCCAACACAAACCATGAAACACATACTTCACAAAACCAGTGTGCCATGCAGTCACAGCCCTTAAGACAAAATAACGTACCCAACATACTAGTAATAGGTGACCTTATAGTCAGGCACACTGACGTCCCACTCACTAGGCTGAATAAGGAGAAGGTTGCTGTTAGCTGCCTGTCGGGTGCCAGGATCCGCCACATAGCACAAGCACTCAGGTCACTCCAGAACAAGAACAAGTATGACTCTGTCATTGTCCATGTTGGTGTGAATGACCTGAGCCGTACCTCCCTGGACTACATGAAAAGAGACATGGAAGAGTTCTCTGATCATGTAGCCCAGGCAGGTATAACCCTGACCCTGAGTAGCATCCTGCCCTCACCAAGAATGATACCACGGTATAAAGAAAAAATTCTCAATTTCAGCAATTGGCTAAGTTTCTGGTGTCATTCAAAGGGGATCCAGTGTCTGTCTGCTTGGGATGACATGCTCGACAAGCCACGCTGCTTCGCTAGAGCTGGCTTGCACCTGTCACCCTTAGGCTTTCGAATACTTGCTAAGGCTCTTGCCACCCCCATAGTGCCTTTTTTAGGCAAGGCTCAAAAGACAAACCCACCGCCATAAATAGCACAAGTAACAAAAAACTGAGGGTAATGCTACTCAATGCCAGAAGTCTAAACCTCAAAATGTACGCACTTGAGGCACTCCTCAGTATGGAGAAAATCGATATATGTGCAGTAACAGAAACCTGGTTTAAGGCTCCAGAGAGCACCCCAGCACTACCAGGCTACAACTTATACCATACATTTCAGCCACAGAACCCAAACCGAAATACAAAAGGCGAGGGCGTATCCATATTCATCAAGGATACCCACACCTCCAGGTTAGTGGCACAGCACGATGCTTCAGAGATCATCCACGTTCAACTAACAATGGGCAAAACTGCATTTCAAATTGTAGCTTACTACAGATCACCCACAATGTCCCAGGACCCCCCATTCTGCGTTTCGGGAAACATAAAGGTCTACCAAACACCCTAATATTTGGTGATTTCAATTACCCAAACATTAACTGGGAGAACTACTCCAGTACCAACTCCCTTGCCCAGATTTTCCTAGAATTTTTAAACTCAAATGCCCTGGTTCAGCTGGTCAACATTCCCACCAGAGGTGACAACATATTGGACCTGGTCGTCACCAACATGGGCGACCGGTGTTCCACACCAGAGGTCACCCCGTCGCTGGTTAGATCTGACCATAAACAAATCACTTTGGATATCCATATTCCACCCCCACCCCCGGACAAGAAAGCCACCATGAAAAACTTTTCAAAAGCAAACTTCACGTTACTTAAGACCGAGGTGGAAAGTTTCAAAGCCCCCATGCTGAAGGATAACACTGTCCAAGCTGCAAAATCCTTTACTAATGCATTCTACAGGTAGCTACAAGAATGCATGGATCGTGCAATCCCAAGCAAAACCAAGACTCACTCCTCCAAGAAAAGGAAACCAGTCTGGTGGACTCCTGCCATAAACAAGCTATACAATAGAAGGAGGAAAGTAGTACAGAAAAGAGTAAAGTTCCAAGAAGGGAATCGGCAAGAAACTACGATCCCTCATAAAATCATCCAGGGCGAGCTTTGAAAGAAAAATTGCCAAGGACTCCAAAGATAACCACAAGGCATTCTTTAGCTATGTCAAGAATCTAAGTGGCAATGCTCAGATCTGCTCTGAGTTAGAGCAGAATGGCACAAAATACACTGAACCAACAGATATCACCAACATCCTAGCAGACAGGTTCAGTAAAAACTTCACCCCCCTCTCACCCCCAAAAGGGCCCATTACTGTACCAAAAGAATGTAGAGTCCCTGAAATCACACTCGGGCTAAAACAGCCCTCTCCAAAGCCAAAAACACAGCATCAATGGGACCGGACGGTGTCCCAGGCTGCGTCCTACACGAGGTCAAAGACTAACTAATCCCTCACCTAAACACACTGTTCAAACTCAGCCTTTCCATAGGCTACATACCCATAGAGTGGCGCACTGCAACGGTTATTCCGCTCCACAAAGGTGGAGCCACAACAGACCCCGGGAACTATTTCCCTATAAGCCTGACTAGCTTGGTCTGCAAGGCTATGGAGTGCATCATCATGGAACTCATTAACAGAGACATTGGGAACCTCCAAACACTGGACCCTACCCAGTTTGGCTTTGTTAAGGGCAGATCATGTCTCCTAAACCTGGTGGACTTCTTTGAAATGGTTACCAAGGCTATAGACGAGGGAAAGGTGGTACACACAGCCTACCTAGACCTCGCTACGGCCTTCAACACCATTCCCCATTTCGATATTATAGACAAGCTCACCAGCCTGAACATAAACCCCTACGTCACAGCATAGGTTGCCAACTGGCTCACAGACAGAACGCACATGGTGAGAGTTGTGGGAGCTAGGTCTGAATCTAAACCGGTTAAAAGTGGCGTTCTCCAGGGCTCAGTCCTAGGACCCCTCCTGTTCGGCATATACTTCTCAGAGGAACAGGCAAGTACAGGAGGACTATGGCTGACCAAGTTCGCAGATGACTGCAAACTAGGGGCTATAATTGACTCTCCGGCTGACACAGACATCCTCCATAAGGGTCTCACTGAGACGGATACCTGGTGTCAAACTCATGGCCTCAAGCTAAATGCCAAAATTGCATAGTCATCCCCTTTGGAAAAAACAAAGTATGCACAAACTACCACATAGGTGGTAGTCCCCTAAATGCGGAAGACGTAATAAGGGATCTGGGGACCCAAGTAGATAGCAATCTCACCTTTGATAATCACATTGCCAAAATGGTTAGAAAATCCTTCTACGTGGCCAACCTAATCACAAAAGGGTTTGCATCCAGATCAAAAGAGGTCATTGTGCCTCTCTATTCATCACTCATCAGACCCATCTTAGAGTACAGCGCCCCATTTGGGATGTACCTTGCAAGACACCTGCAACAGCTGGAAAGACCACAGACATACCTCACTAAGAGGATCAATGGCCTCAAACAGATGCCCTATGCAGCTTGACGGAAGACACTCCAGTTGTACTCTGTTGCATACCGCCTACTCAGAGGTGATCTCTGCCTGACATACAAAGCCATGTCCAACCCAGAATTGATGGACATGCTCCACCTAAAGAAAACCTTATCCCCTCAATCCACACACTCTAGGGATCTAAACCTTATCACAACAATAAATAAGACGTGCTGGAGGGATAGATTCCTGTCCCAGAGACTTCCCATGCTTTGGAACAAGATCCCAATCTACATTAGGCAGAGCTCCTCGCTAACACTCTTCAAAAGAAACCTTGACAAGTGGATGGGAAACAGAAAGTTTAATTCGGGGATGACTTCAGTGGCTGTGCTGGACAGAGGCACAGGGAACTAATCTAAGGGGGTGGCGAAAGCCAACACATTCTGGCTAGGCTTATAAATGCCTTTGGGCAGATAGCCTAGTACCCACCTATGAATATAAATGCATGCCAGTGTAATCCTTCTCCCTTGCCAGTAGCCCCTTGCCATTATTGTCTTTTTTTAATATTCTCTTACTGTTGGAGCTCCTATTGCAATTAATATAAGTACTACTTTCCTCCTTTGCCCAATGTATTCCACTGAATCACCATCCTAAAAAAAAACTTTTTTAATTAAATTTACATGTTGAAGTTCTTTTTAAGTGTGTCTGCTGTAGCATAGCTGTTTGTACTTTACATTTCTTAATATACTTCACTATTCTTTCTTTTTGTAATTGTGTGAGACCATTAACATTTAAATACATTATAGAATGCATCATATTCTTGAGAAATTACTATTCCCGCCTTTTATATATAACGTTTTTGTTAAATGTCTAGTTTCAGCTTTTGTGTTACATTCATGTACTGCTTGGCAGGTAAATCTTTTATACAGTTATTTCTTGTCATGTCCATTTCAGCATATATCACATCTTACATAACCTTTTGTTTTATTAAAAACCCTCAAACAAAAATACACACATGCACCCAGTATCCCCCTAAAACCTTTTAGCTTAATAACAACACACAAACTGTGTACATCTTCTAATATTGAAGTTTTACCATCCTAATAGGAACACATTTTCCAAACTGACAGCCATACACTCAGACTCCAGCTAACCTAAAAGAAAGGTTAGCCATACTAAGATTCATGGTACATCCTGTGAGTCTATTAAGTGCTGTCTGGTTTTGTCTTATCTTTGTAGTTCTATCAGTTTGGAAAATACTTGAATGCTTTCAGAAAACATTTTTTCCAAGCCATTTCTCCTTATCAGATTGTCTGCTAGAGACATGAGAACCAGACCAAAACTGTTTTTACTAGAAAACAATTTATGTTCAATATTCTTTATCATTTACTTGCTTTTTCTTAAAAGTTGTTACTAGATTAAGCTAATGACCTTAACGCATTCATTTCTTATTGCAAAAATGAGAAAAAGGGCACAAATTTTTCTTGTCTCGTGCATTTTTAAGCAGATCTTTTTTTTGTTACATTGCAGTGCCTACGTTTCTTAAAACTGAACAAGGAGAAAGAAAAAAACAGGAACACCTATTTACATTAATATCCCCATTAGTCTTAATTCAATGAAAATGACTTTAATATACAAATAAAATCATGCACTATACGAGTAGTACTATTAAGAAAAATGTGTTTTACTTGCAGTTAACTTTCTCCCTCCTCTTCCCCCTCTCAGTATTTTTCAGAACATTCATGGCATGAAGTAGGGCATATGCTTTAGAGCCCCCTACAAGTTTAACAACGTCCAAGACAGTCCATTATTTCCAGATTTTCTTGTTCTGTTCCTGTTAATTTCCATCTCTCACACCCTGTCTGCTTCATTTCCAATGTACTCTCAATTCTTCTAATCAACTCTTCTGCTTTTTCCCCTCTTTCAAGCTATTTCCGTTGAAACATTGGAAAAGATTTCACTGGCGCAGTCTCTCTGTGGTCTTTATTACCAGAAGAACAAGAAGAATAATAATCTTCTTCTGTTTCACAGCTCACTTTTTGTTGTACATGATTATTCAAAAAAATGATTTTGTTTGTCCAGGGAAAAATATTTTGAAGATAGCTTGGTGCAGCAGTTTAAATCTCACACCTACTTATCAGTATTCCCCGAATAATGGAGTAAAGTTACTTCTCTTCTGCCATGATGTACAAATGAGTTGTCATTCTCCACAAACACTCTGCTGCCTCGCACTTTTAGTACTTTGTCCTTCTGCTCCAGTTTTGTCAGAATCAACTCCTTCTGCTGGTAAGATTGCACCTTTACTATTAAAGGTCTAGGTTGTTTTCTCATAGCCAGGTTTGAAACATAGATGTGATGTGCCCTTTCAGTTAACAATTCCTGTTGTGGAGTACCAGTGCAGTTGCTTGTTTGTGCTTTCATGAAATTAATGCAGTCTGTTCCTTTCAGCTTCTCAGGTACGCAGAAAATCTCAGGGTTTTCCTACATGCTCTGTCCTCTAATTCTGTTATTTTTGAAACATCTCTTATTGTGCAATCTCATATTCAGCCAGCCTTTTCTTCATTTCGACCTCTGAGTTTTGCAGTTTTACTACCTTATCTGAATATTTGTTTAAAGCTTCTTTCGTGTTTTCCGCCCTTTTATTGTTTGTGTTGATGTACTCCATCAGTGTTTCATTTATTTTAGTCAGGTCTGTGTATGCAGTTGCCTTATACTTCCCTCTAGGTTACTGGAAGTCACGCCTGGAGCTTGCACTGCTTTTTGCTGAACAACTCAGTACTCTTCCTAGTTGGTGTTTTTTTTTGTTGACCTTTGCAGCTGATTTTCTGTCAGGTCCTCTGTATTTCTTTTTTCCAGGCATCCAGGCAGTGCACTTACTAGCCAGTTACTGAAATTTACCCAGAAATCTAGATCCACTGACTTTCTCTGCTAAATTTCTGTTTTCACAATGGGGGCACTAGAATTAAGCTGTTACTCAGTGTGCAGCCATTTTGGAAGTCCCCTAATCTCTCAGTAAGGTTGCCAGTAGTACACACAATTCAAAGCAGACATATAGACTAACATATGCAGGGACACTTGAATGTAACCTTTCTAAACCCCAGAGACCTCTTAGATGAAAGTACATATAACAAATACCCTCAGCAGACTTAAATGCAGTCTTTCAGAACATCACCCACATCAACACATACAGCCACATCTCATGGAACCTGTATTTCTAAGTCCATAAGGCAAGTCACCACACAATCCAGCATCCTGATCATTAGAAACTCCATCGTGAGACACACTGATGTCCCTCTCACCAGGCTGAGTAAGGAGAAAGTCATGGTCATTTCCTTATCCGGGACTAAGATCCGCCACTTTAAGCATGCACTCAGCTCCTTGGACCACAAGTACCAGTATGACTCAGTCATAGTCCATGTTGCTGCAAATGACCTGAGACATACCTCCCTACACTATATGAAGAGAGACATCATGGAGCTCTCGGAATGTGTGTCCCTTGTTGGTATGAATCTAGCATTGAGCAGCATTTTACCTTCTCTAAGGATGATGCCACAATACATACAAAAGATGACCGACTTTAATAACTGACTTAGTTTCTGGTGTCATTCTAAGGGGGAGCAGTATTTGTCAGCATGGACGAGATAGTCAACAGGCAATGCTGCTTTGGCAAGGATTGTCTGCACTTCTTCCGTCTAGGCTTTCGAATATTAGCTAAAACATTGTCCTCTCCATAGTGCCTTTTTTAGGCAATGCCAAACTGAAAGTACGTCTGAGATAGCAAATCAAAGCTAAGAAAAATCTAAAGGCAATTGTGTGCAGAGCTCATTGTAAAAGGATCCAGTTATACTGAGCCAGAAGAGATAACAAATCTACTGGCTGATAAATTCAGCTCCAACTTTACCCTTATTTCCCCTCAACCTAACCTCAGGAAATGCCATCAAATACAACTCCCCCCTGCTGCCACAAGAACACTGCATCAGTGGACCCTGACAGTATCCCAGGATACCTTCTAAATAGCATTAAACATTACCTATCAGGCCCTCTGGAATTGGTGTTTAACTGTAGCCTTCAAACAGGCTTCATGCCTCATGAATGGAGAACAACAACAGTTATCCCACTGCACAAAGGTGGGTCATCTTCAGACCCTGGAAACTACAGACCCACTATATGCAAAGCCATGGAAAGAATTATCCTGGAGATGATCAATAATAATATAGGAAGCCTCCAAACACTGGACCAACACTGGACCCAACACGGTTTCATTTCTTCAAAATCTGGTCATGCCTACTCTACCTGGTAGACTTCTTTGAGAAAGTCACCAAAGCAATGGATGAGGGCAAGGTGGTTCACACTGCCTACCTTGACCTGGCCAAGACATTTGACACAATACCCCACTCAGGCATTGTTGACAAAACTCACAACAAACTCATATGTCACCCAGTGAATAGCCAACTAGATCAGAGCCAGGATCCAGGAAGTTAGAATTGGGGAGTCCACCTCTACAAAGAGGCCAGTCACAAGTGAAGTCCCTCAGGGATCGGTCCTTGGAGTGCTCCTTTTTGGTATTTACTTCTCTGAAGTCAAGGCCAATGTCAGTGGTCTCTGGCTGACTAAATTTGCAGATGATTCCAAATTAGGAGTGGTCATTTAATCCCAAACTAACACAAATGTTCTCTAGGAAGGGCTGACACAGGCAAACAGCTGATGTCAGAGTCATGGACTAAAACTGAATACCAAGAAATGCATAATAGTATCCTTTGGGATGTCATCCACCCCTGGTAACTATCATATTGACAACACATCCCTTAGAGTTGACCCAGTAGTCAGCGACTTAGGGACACACACAGAAAGTAGTCTAGTCTTTAACCATCACATGTCTACAGTAATGAGGAAATCATTCTATGTTGTGCAACTTATAAACAAAGGTATGGCATCTAGGTCCAAGAAGTCATTGTTCCACTATATTCGTCATTCATCAGACCTTTAACTGAGTACAACCCCCTGTTGTGGTATGTACCTAACCAAGCATATCCAACAACTGGAATGTCCACAGAGGCTCTTCACTAAAAGAATGCAGGGCGTAAGTAAGATGTGCTATGAGACTGCCCTAAGGCCCTATCCCTGTAGTCTGTCTCCTATAGGCTGTTGAGGGGGAAATCTATAACTGAAATACAGGGCATTGTCAGACCTCACTCTAATGAACCTCCTGCATATCCACAAAACAGACAGCAGCAGAACTACCCATTCTAAAGATTGTAAACTTGTCTATGATATAAATAGGACCTGCTGGAGAGACGGGTATGTATCCCGAGAGATTGCCCCATCTCTGGAACAGGCTCCTCATCCATGTGAACATTTGGATGGGGAACAGGAAATTCATCCCTGGTTTGGCGCCTGTCTCTCTAATGGACACAGGCAACATGTAAATGGTTCATCTCCCGTGCCCCTGCTTGTAAATGTTTCATCTTCCAAGCCCCTGGTTACACTTATCAAGGGTATCAGAACTTATCAGAGGTTTGGGAAGCATGGCTAGGCTTAAAAAGGCCCTTGTGGTCATTAGACTAGTAAGCACCAATGAATCTATATCAGCCAAATGCTTATTTTAGTTTTCATAACATTAATTTAGTCATTTCCATCCATTTTTCAGTGAAGGCAGAAAATCTCAAATGTTCTCATATTGACCCACTGTCCAGCTCCATTAACTTCTGTTTTATATCACTTGGGAACACCTTGTACTCTTTCATTTCATCTTCTGGATTTTGCAGTGTTAAGTCATCAGACGGACTACTTATTTCTTTCTCAATTTCTTGCAGTCATTTATTATTTGACTTAATATGCTTTTTAAATGTCTCATCTACTTTTAAGTATATCAGCTTGTGTTGGGTTTGTTTTTTTCCCGAAGAACTGGAAGCTTTTAGCATTACAGTAGCTGCAGTCAGGTCTGCTTCCTGCTTTCTGCCATGGGGTTCCTCACAACAGCTGCTCCTTTCTCCATCTTTTTTTTTGAATAAAATTATTTTTTTCCTCTTCCTTTCAGGACATTCACCCTGTATATTTTTCACCAGAACCATATATTTCATAAAACAGTAATTACCAGCTTTTTTTTTTAATTAAGTTATCAGTTGCTGAGATGGAAGAGCTATTTCAGCATATTCTTCAGACATCCACAATGCCAGAAGTCCTGCACTTGTCCCAGTTTAGATGTTGGCACTTTCTAGACTAGAATAGCCTCTTCCTGAGCTCTATGCCCTATAGCCTGTACCATACAGCAGCAGACCAGAGGTTACAGTCCTGCTGAAATGTCCACCATGAAGCCTGCATCGTGCAAGGTCTATTTTTATTCTTTTAACTCACCCCACCCCTCTGAAGAGGCCCAGAAAAACCCTGTCGAAGATAAAACAATTTAACTGACCTCTGGAGTCTTCCTTAGTAGATGTCCATGATGATGAGGATGTCAACTCCCTTGCATTTTCCTTCACATGATCCCAAATTTGTTAAGTATTTGTAATTGATACTAGATTGAGGAAATAATGAACATTTACAGTGTCCTCCCCACTGATGAGGTTCCAGAAGGCTTGTAGGTGTACCTAGCAATCCTTTTGAGTGGTACCTTTATTGGTTGACATCCTAAGGGATCTGACCATGCTAGCATGAGGCAGCTCTGATTTGGTGGCTCCAGTTTTGAAGAAGGCTGACTGCATCGTTTGGCTCCTAGGAGAGAGTTGAGATTTTGGTTAGAGGCACCAAATCCTGATGCCCTTTTCTCAGCAGAAGCCCTTAATAGGCTCCAGCTTCCCAGAATCTGGCTGTCTGTTCCCCCCGATAAGTAATCTAGAGTGATGGATGTGCTTCAGAAGCAGGTATATGCTTTATTCCAAATGTGAGGTAAAAATAGCCTCTCAGACCAAGGGCAATCAGAAGGCATTCTTCAGCTATGTCTACGAGCTGAAGGGCAGTACATAACAATGTGTCAAACTAATTGTAAGTGGAGCCACCTAACCTTTGCTGGAAGATATAGCAAATATGCTGGCCATCAAATTTAGCTCCAGTTTTATCTCCCATCCTTCAGACACCCCTCAGGAAGTGCACTCAGCTGCAACTCCCCCAGCTGTCACTAGGAAACAGGTCTTCAGTGCACTCCCGAAGGCCAAGAACACTACATCAATGGACCCTGGTAATATCACAAGATGATTTCTTAATAGCATGACACATGATCTGTCAGGACCATTAGAATCTGTATTTAACCACTGCCTACAGATAGGGTTTGTGCCAAGTAAATGGAGGACTGCAGCTATCATCTCTCTTCAGAAGAGTGCACTATCTATGGAACCAGGCACCTGCAGACCCATAAGACTTGACTAGTCATGTATGCAAAGCTATGAAAAGAACGGTCATGGTAATGATAAACAGCAATGTAGGAAACTGATCCAATCCAGTTTGGTTTAGTCAAGGGCAGGTCATTCCTACACATCAGATGGACTTCTTCGAGAAGATCACCAAAGTAATGAACAAATACAAAACCATGCCTACTGCCTACCTTGACCTGGTCAAAACATTTGACACAATACCCCATTCAGTCATTTTAGACAAACTCACAAAATTGAGTATAGACCCCTATGTCACTCACTGGATAGCCAGTTGGCTCAAACTTAGGACCCATATAGTTAGGATAAGAGGGTCTACCTCCACAAAAATACTAGTTACTAGTAGTCCCTCAATGCTGTGTACTGGGGCCGCAATGCTGTGTACTGGGGCCACTTTTTGTCATCTACTTCTCTGAAGTAAAGGCCAATATCAGAGGTCTCTGGTTAATGAAGTTTGCAGCTGATTGCAAACTATCCAAATATACAAGTTGCCTCCAAGAAGGCCTGATGCAGGCCAATAACTGATGCTAGAGCCACGGTCTAAAACTCCATGCCAAGAAATGCATAATAGTGTTCTTTGGGAAGGTGGCTACTCCTGGAAACTGCCACATTGATAGTAAACCCCCTAAAAGTAGACCTAGTGGTCAGTGATTTGTCAGCATATGTAGACAGTATCCTGGCATTTAACTATCATGCGTCTACTGTAGTAAGGAAATCATCATATATTGCCCAGTTTATAAATAAAGTTATGGCATCTAGGTCCAAGGATGTCATTGTTCCACTGTACTCTACCCTCATCAGACCATTCATTGAGTATAGTGCCCTCTTCAGTATGTACCTGACCAGATATCTTCAGTAACTGGAACATCTGCTTAGGTTCCTCACTACGCGGGCTGCCTCAAAACCCTGTCCCTATACTCTCCTACAGAATACCAAATGGCGATCTATGCTAGGCCTATAAAGCATCCTCTATTCCCGCAATGATGGATATGTTGCAGGTCCAACAAAAAATATTATTGCCTATCGAGAGGGAGGTAGTCTGGCCTGCTGCATTGCTGACACCTGCTGGAGAGAGAAAGGTCCACAGCATACAGCACTGTGGCCCAGTGGTGTGAGCTATACTGTGCAAGGCCCATGTAGGCAACAGTCTTAATTAGCTGTGAGTGGCTATGTACGTATCTGCAAGTGGGAGGCATAGCGGTCGCATTAGCCTCTAGTGGAGGGATTAGGTCAGAATTGGAAGTAATCCAGTGGCTGTATCACAAACAGCTGTGAGAGTGAAAGGAAGATAGTGGAGGATGCTATAGATGGTCAGCAGACACAGGGAATGGGGAGAAAAACATAAGGAAAAATATGACACTTCATTTTTAATAAACATTATGTAATATGGGAAAGATTATAATTATAGCTCACCATCTTGGACTTTTAAGCTAAAGTAATAGACTACCCTGTGGAATGTAGCAGAATGCAGCAGAACTGATAAGTCATACCTCATTCACAAAGTAATTTAAGTGAAAAAGTTGTTTTGTTGGATATGTAGCCTGGGTGAAAAGGAAAATGTGTTTGTTGAACAAACATTTCCACTGATATTGTTGACACACAGTGAGTAGTGCCTTTCTTTCAGGAAAACTGCAGTGGGCTAGCAAAATGAAAGCCTTCTTAGTTTAGTGTGGCATCTGCTAGCATTTGGTTAATGAACTGATGCCAGGTTAGTTCACCTCCAGCCTGTTGATTAGGTTATAGATAGGTCACAGTTGTAAGATAAGCAGTTTTTAGCCACCCTTTCTGTCCTGCTGCCTTTCCCAAGGACTGTCACTGCTTCCCTACCACATATGCCTGATAATGCTGTTTATGGGAAAGATACATATTCTGTACACTGCCATAGGCTATGCATATTGGCATTTGTTCTCCCATAGTTTAATATACTCCCTTTATATTGCAGCTTATAAAAATAACACAGTTTGGTGTCGTAAGCAACTATTATGTCCCCTCAAACAGCTTAAAATTGAAAACATTATGGTGTTGTTCCATAACCCTTTCTCTGTTGGTTCTTCTTGAGTTAAAAGGGTTACTGACATCTGAACCCAAACAGTGGGATAAACAGTAATCCTTGACCGCATCACCTTACCAGTCTTATAGACTTCATGACATCTAAATATAAGATATGATCCCCTAGTAGGAATTTAACAAATCCAGCTCTTAAGTTGTTTATAATTTCCTTGTGACATGTCTCAGCAACAGATTTTAACTCTGAATTTGAAAACGTTGTTGATGCTTCCCAGAGCAGGCTATAACAGCATTTTATCATTTGTGATTATATTGAGTTTTGCAAGCCCTGAATTGCATTCTTTCTCTACTACATACTGTATTTAAGTCAGGTGGTCAGACTTTGTTTTATTCAGACTGAAACAGTCTTCCTGATATGCCATTTAGGCATAAGCTGCTTTTTTGGTAATTTGACAGAGATGGTGGGTGCACAGATGCCTGTTTAAATGCACCCCTTTACATTTTCCATGTAAAATCAAATTTAGAGTATGTGATAAAATAAACTGGGTCAGTACACTGCAGAAAAGATGCAAAATTATTTGATTAAAATAATGTGCAAGCGGTTTCTTATAAATAACAGCACTAAGAACTCTAGCATGAAAAGCTAGACACAGGCACTGAGGTATTTTTTAAAGAAGAATATAAAAGGGGCTACTGGCAGAACTTTGAACTAGTGGCTTTGTTGTACATTAATTTCAAGATGGTGGTATTTTGGACTTGGAGACTCCCTTATAGCGATATCAGAGCTGATAGGTACATGTGGGGTTCTGCCACACATAAGGGGTACAAGGAGGTGCTGAGGGGTGCCAGAGATGAATTTTCCTGACAAAAAAGTCTTTAAGAATGCACCAATGAGTTACTGGTTTGACCGTTTTTTTTTTTAACAGTCACACTAACATGATCAAACTTGCAGTGTCAGACACGTACGTCAAGAGTTTAGTCATGGAGCCGACAGCTTTCTAGCTGTAATAATTGTCTGAATCCCTCCCCCCACCTTCCAGTAGTACTTGTTAACATTGCGATCACCATCAACACTCAAATGACAGCATGGTGACATTTGACAACTGGAAAATGTTGCTTTAAGTGAAGATTTATTACAGAATTTTTCTTGGACAGACAGGAAATAATTGTAAATCATATAGCAAGTGAAGTAAATTAGTTCTGAGGAAAGCGTAAGCTAGAAAACTGTCAAAAAAAAAACTGAAGCAGACAAGGACATGCAACATTTAGGGGAAAGCTTGAAAGAATAGGTAATCAGTAAGGCAACTGATACAGAGAAGATTGACAACATATAGGAGAAGAGGAAATCATAAAGCACTGTTGCAAAGGTTGCTAGACGGTCAAAGAATAGCTGGAAAAGTGCTAGACAGAGTTCTGACATTTGAAGGTATCAAAACTTAAATGTGTGCTTTAGGAGTGTGAGAAACAGTGATCAAGCTTATGTCTAGTAGAAAAGAATTCCACAAACAGCAGCAAGATAAGGAGGAGGTTTAGAAGAAGCCTTATTCTGCTTTTCCAAACGTTGGTGACCGCATTCTTTTTGGAAGTCAAATTATCTTCATCAATAAAAGATCAAACAGCTGCTTGAGTGCTTGTCGGGGAGCATGGGCATGAGCGGCTATCTGCTGATTCTCTCCTATCCTGGAGGGAGAGAGACCACTCTGACTTGCTACTTGTCTGACACCTAGCGGAATCAGTAGGTGTGCATCAAGTGGAATTTGTGCCTTGTGAGCCCATGCTGCTCTGTGCAAGTGACATAGTAAACCAAGGGGAATTCGGTATGTAAAGGTACACCTACCTGTGGTGAACAGCATGTATTGGAACTTGGAAGAGACTCTGCAATGGATAGGGACTATACTCCACTAAGGGAGAGGTTAGGCTGCTATGCAGGCCCAGCTCCCTACCACTGGACTGTTGCAGCAGAGCAGACAAGCTGATTGGGGTTCCTGAGCAGGAATAAATGGGATGGAAATCTCTCTCCTTGTACTGCTGAATGAATGTACCAGTTGTGTGCATGTAAAGCAGCTATCTAGCTTGGTCCTTTGGGGATAGAAGGTTTAAAAAAAAAAAAAAGAAAAATCTTTGTAAGTTGTATATAATGAGAGGTAACATGAATCCTGCCCATTTTGAGAAGTTTGTCTTCAGATAGACCAGTTGGTCTACTCTCTTTTCTTGTGAGTGTTAAAGCATGTATGTACATTACATTTTTTTGATAAGTAAAACTGCTTTCTTTGGTTTAATAAACAGGTATTTCACTGCTGTCTTCCCACAGTAGTATGTCACACCATACTAATTGTGCAGCTGTATAGTAACTCTCATTTCCATAAAAGCTGATTTTGCATTTGACTGTTGTGTATAATAACATCAAGAAAGCTCCTCTTTTGTGAGCAGTCTGCATGTAAGCACGAAGCACTTGAAAACCCATTCCTGTTTTCCCATCCTTCTCTTTCTTCCTCCTGGATGACAGAAGGGTGCATAATGTCAAAAGATACCTGACTGAGCTTCCTCATAATCATTAGTGAGTCACCTTGTTTTGAAATTCTGCATAACATGATGTTCCTTTACTTTTAACTTTGTGAAGTAATTTTGTAACTCAGACTGAACTCATATTTACAAAAAAAAAAAAAAAAAAAAAAAACAGAATGACATTATTTACATTAAGGCATTTTGCTTGTGAAATGTAACAAATATGTGTATCTTGTCTCAAATTTCTTCAGATTCCTTAAAAGTAAACTATATTAAAAAGGACATGGGGTCATTGGGGAAGGGGAATTTAAATTGGCAGCTTCACAAAAAGTGAAAGCAGGTTTGACTAAGCGTTGCTACAGCAACACTCACTAATGCTTATGTGCACTTTACTGCTGAGGCCAAGTTATCATTTTCACATTTGTCTGTCAGCTTGCTTCATAAAAGCATTTAGAAACTTTAATTAAAAATATTAAAAAAAAAAAAAAAAAAAGGATTTTTAACATTTGAGAGAATCTGTCATTTAAACATTGACAAGACATTAACAAGTGTTTGTCTTGGTACTTTTTTTACAGTGTGAATTTTTAGAATAAAGGAATAAAAGGTAAACCTCCTTATCTGTGCCAGTGAGAAAGATGCCTACTTACACCTTTTTACACTAGTTAGGAAATGTAAAGGGTATTTTTTAATAGCTTTCTTGAGCAGCTATACGAGTGCAGATTAGATGATGCTGATCACATGAACGGTTGAAGGAAGGGATAAATGTCCCTTGTCTGTTTTAAGGGGGGTATATATACAATATATTTTTTTACTTGAGTAGCTTTTTGCAAGTGGTGATTCATATTTGTGAGCTACCTTGTGAGGATGCAAGAGGAGACCCACATATATTGTCTATATCTGACGTAGTATGTGGAGTTGCATTTAGTTTGAGAAATGGATAGTTGTAAGGTAGAGTCTAATACATGGTTAAACAAATGAAACTTAGCAAATACTAACTGAAGATATAACTGTCACCTCACTTTTGTTACTCTTGAAAGATGTCATCGCTGGTCTCTGTGAAAGTTAGTAGGGCATTTTCAGTCACGTCTCCTTGAAGCCTCCCATGTATGCATGTGCTTGTTGGGGATGTAACATGTTTTTTCTGTTCCTTGTCTGTTTTATTAAACCAGGTTTCCTCTTTCGCCTGATACCATGGTCTCATCAGCTGTTTACAGTTCCTTTCCGAGATGACCAAGATGGAGGCGCCTTGAATGGCAGCAGCTTCTCTGGCTCCCAGATGTGTGTTACATGTTTTTTATATTTATGTGTTTTTTTCCTATCGGTGTGGCATTTTCTTGTCGGTGTGTGGGATGCAGCGGTGATGTTTTTCTAAGAGGTTCTCGTGGATTGCTTTTTTTTTTGGATCTTGAGGCGGCCGTTGAGTTGCCCGTGTTCGTCTCGGGCCTTCAGGGATGGCAGTTGTGTTGAGGGTGGGAACTGGAGCATGGCTTGTGGATTTCGGTCTTTGCTGGTGGTCGAGGACTGGTCCGGACAATGGAGTGATGGTGTTGGTGGATGGAGCTGATCGGTGAGGATGGTGTGGAGGGAAAAGACTGTTGCGGCCAATGTGGATTGATCGAGCATGGGATAGTTGTGTGCTGATGGACAGGATTAGAGTGGTCCGAGGTGAACGGATGGGACTCTGGAACTTTTTGTTGATGTTTGGAATGGATTTGGCAATGGTATGGATGGTGGGATGGATGCGGTCACTGGATGTCAACTCTGGGTCTAGCAAAGAATGGTTAGGAACGGTTATTTGTATCTTGATCCCTTGGACTCTGCTGTTGCCGCTGCTACTGGTATTGTTGTTATGTCATTTTTAACAAAGTTATTTGCACATGAGCTTTGAGAAACGTAATTTCATTCAGCTGTGCATGTGCTGTATGGTCTGAATGACAATAAAATTTTACTTGACTTGACATTAATCTGCCCCAGGCACCATTCCCTGTCAGTTGTTTTTGTTTTCCTCCTTAGTGGAGGTATTAGGTGAAGCTGGCACTGGAAAGAGCTAGTCTCTTTCAGTCAACCCCAAAAAGGGTGCTGATGTTTTGGATCTCTGGAGCCTTCTGGAAGGAGTTCAAGAGAATTATTAAAGAGAGTTTTCCTTAAAAAGCTTGTTGCTGTTGTCAACCCCAAGTTGTGCATTTTTATGCTCCCTGACAACCCCGAGTAGTTTTTTTTGAAAACCTTGTATAAAATGGAGCTATGGATAGAGTGTCCAGTGCTTTATTTATATAACCAGAACAGTAATTCTACTCTCTGATGGACAGAGTTCTCATTTTATGCAAATCATATTGCTTCTTAAATTCATAGTAGTGACTGCAGCTGCCACGATCCTTGGTCATCATCAGAGGGCATTTATGCTGCTGCATGTAACCTACTCCTTCCCCATCGAGTGGGGTGTGCCTGTTGGCTTGTAACATTACCCATGCTTGATTTATCCTACATAATTTCAAATTTTGTATTCTTTGTGGAGTACTGTAGTCTGGTTAAATGTTTACATCTTTCAGCCAGCAGGCCAGTTGACAGAACATGGCTTAACCAGTCTTTGAGTGTGTTTTAACAGGTAATGTCAATGTATGTGTTTTTCATGGAATGTTATGTGCTTATATGTGCATGTATTCGTTCTACAGTGTCCCCCATCTCACTTCACTAAAGTGCAGAATTCTAAGACAAAAATTCTGTAACAGAGTACATAAAACACAGTAGCCTTAAAAATACTGAATTCACACATACAAAGAAATACAAACTTGAACAGCACATACTGCATAACCTTTTAAACTTGGAAGGCAAAACCCCTTGTGTACTCGTGAGGAGTTTCATAATTAGTGCAGTACTTGGATTTGTCTGAAACCAAATATTGCACTAATCTCTGAAGTGATGTCACCTCAGAGAGAGAGACTAATGAAATGGCAGGGGCGTGGAGAAATGGGGGGGGCTAACTGCCATACATAAACATAATCTTGGCTATTTTAGTAGTGACATTGTCATTGCCGTATCAACTTTGTATGCACCACTGTTCATGAGATTTCAGTCTTAAATAGTGTTCATACAGGATGTTGTGCTTTAGTTATTTTCATGTTGGGGATTTTGTGCTTCACCACTGTACAGTGAAAGATTGTGAGGTGCTTCGATATGTAACTGTACACAGAAACATTTCTCTCTGTGCAGTGGTCCTGCCCCAGAAAAAATGACGAGAACGTTTGCAGGCATTTCTTTTCAGCAGACGTGTAGTGATATGAGCATACAGCAAGATTGATTACTGAAGATGAACACTTTTAGGACACAATGTCACTGCACTCATAGTTAAATGCTGTTTCCCACAGAGAGTGCATATACTGTATTGTAGTCTCAGAAGTGATTAAAGGACAGCTTTACCTCCAGTGTAATTAACCTCATCCCAGACTTCTTTTTCTCTGTATGAGAAAAGGTGCAGTTTAGCCCAGAAACCGTTGAGCATCTTAAAAGTTTTTTCATTTCTGTTTTAGTTTCCTCTGTCATTGATCATGAAGGTCCAACGATTCTCCCTCCTGTTGAAATTTCACATGGTTCCAGAAAATAATTCGTTTTCAGGCCAGTTGATATAGGGGGTTTCTGAAAAATTGTTTTCCTGTATGTGAGGAAGGGGAGACCAACAGCCTCTGTGTATTTTTCACTGTCAGATTGCCACCTACAATTTTGCATCTTGAGTGGAATTAGTAATGTGCTAGAGATTGTGCTTGCAGCTAAAATGTAACCCTCTTTGAAAGTGTGAGCTGCTTGAGAAACACATAGTGTGAGGTGGCAGGAATCCTTTATACTGCAGTACTGCATAAACAAGTTATTCTTCTCCAGTTAACTACTGCTGTTATCCTTATAATTAGAATGGCTGAAAGCAATATGGAATACTGGACTTTACATAAAATTACAGTTAGTAGAACAGAGCTGCTGTTGCAATACCTGACACCTTGGTCATAGGATCATAGGAAGTTACAGGACTATTGACCCTGAGGCCTTTATAAGCCTAGTCAAGAGTTTAGCCCATGTTTAGACAAATCAGCACCATCCAGCAGGGACATGGGTGGAATCTCAGGGATGTATTTTCTATTTCCCATCTAGTTATCCAGGTTGTGCTTCAAAAGGGGTAATGAGGTACTCTGTTTGATGTGGAGAGGGAGTCTGTTCCACAGATGGAGAGTCTCGGGGACACTTCTGTCCCGCCAACAAGTCCTATTGATGTCACAGACTAGGTTGAGGCCACGAGTGCAGGTTACTCGAGTGGAGCTTGACTTGTGGATATGCAGCAGTTCCGTCAAGGCGGGGTCTGAGATTGCCTTGTATGCCAGCCAGAGGTCACTTCTGAGGAGTCTGTATGAAACTGAGTAGAGGGATAGTTTTAGCCTATTTGTGTATGGCAGATTTTTGAGGTCCTGGATTCTCCTGGTGAATGACCTTTGTGGTCTCGCCAGTTGCTGCATATGCGTTGCGAGATACATGCCAAATGGGGCATTGTACTCAATAGTGGGCCTTATAAGGGAAGAATACAGGGATGTTATGACCTCCTTGTCCCTGGATGAGATGCCCTTACTTATGAGGTGGGCCATGTAGAAAGCTTTCCGTATAGTGGAACCAACATGGTGGTCAAAAGTCAGGTTGCTATCAATCTGGATGCCCAAATCCCTCACGACAGATTGCGTGCTTTGGACGTTATTAATGTGATAATTTGTGGTGATGTCACCCTCCCCAAAGGGGATGATGATGCATTTTTTGGTATTCAGCTT
The DNA here is from genome assembly GCF_019279795.1 of Protopterus annectens. Taxonomy (NCBI): domain Eukaryota; kingdom Metazoa; phylum Chordata; order Ceratodontiformes; family Protopteridae; genus Protopterus; species Protopterus annectens. Next base: position 656,194,146 of record NC_056725.1, read on the forward strand.
GAGGCCATGTTTTTGGTACCAGTCATTTGTTTGGTTGAGACCCTCTTAGAGGATGATCATGTCACTAGAGGAATTGATGACAGCGCCCAGCTTGCAGTCATCTGCACACTTGGTCAGCTATAGCCCAGTGGTTTTGATGTGCACCTCAGAAAAGTATATCCCAAATAACAGAGGCCTCAACAGCGAACTCTGGGGTACTCTGCTCTATATGGTCTACTGCTTGAGGTGGCTTCCCCTATTTTGACTAGGTGGGTTCTGTCAGTGTGTCAGTTAGCTATCCATCTGTTAACATACGGATTGATGCCTAGTTGAGTGAGTTTATCTATTATGCCAGAGTGGGGAATAGTGTCGAAGGCTTTGGCCAGGTCAAGGTAGGCGGCGTGCACCAACTTCCCCTCGTCCATGGCTTTGGTAACTGTCTCAAAAAAAGTTGACCAAATTTAGCAGACATGACCCCCCCCCCCCCATCCTTGACGAAGACTAACTGTGTGGCATCAAGTTTTTGGAGGTTGCCAATGTCCTTGTTAATGAGGTCCATGATAATCCATTCCATGGCCTTGCAGATCAGGCTGGTTATGCTGATAAGTCTATAATTTCCCGGATCAGTGGATGCTCCACCTTCGTGTAAAGGGATGATGGTGGCTGTCCTCCACTCACCTGGGACAAAGCCGGTATTCAGGCTTTGGTTGAATAGGACACCTAATGGTGCCACAAGTTCCTGCCAGAATTCATGTAGGATGCAGCCTGGGATGTTATCTGGTCCAGTGGAGGCTGTATTTTTTGCCTTTGAGAGAGCAGTGATGACCTAATCCCTAGATATAAGGGGAAGGGGGCAGGTACTGGGAAAGTCCTGATTTACTGATTGGGGGGACAGAGGGGTGAAATTTTTGCTGACTCTGTCAGCCAGCAAGTTTGCTATATATCTATGGCATTTGTATATGTGGTGTCCTTGACCACAAGTTCTGAACAGATCCGGATGCTTCCTTTGAGAATGTAGACATATGTGAAGAAGGCCTTATGATTGTCTCTAGTATATGTGGCCAATTTGGACTCTTAAGTTTGCTTTGGAGGATTTCACTAGTGCTCTTATTTGCTTGGTCAGGCTAAGGGGAGATTGCTTCCAATTGGGCACCTGCTCCTTCTTGGTCCTGGACAGCAATTCTTTTCTTTTGTTATAGAGTTTATTTGTTGCAGATGTCCACCAGACAGGTTTACTCTTCTTGCGGAGGATGATTTAGCCATGTCAGGTATTCCTGATTCCATGCATTGATATAAATGTTCGTATAGTGCTTTGGTATTATTTTGGATACTGCTGCCAGTTCCCAGAGGGGGAGTGGCTGTGAAGCTGTTTATACCATCCCTCAGGAGGTTGTAATCAGCTTTGGAGAGGTTTTTTTTGTTTGACGCTAGCTAGAGGGGGGTCGGGGGAGATGGTGACTTTCAAGGTGACCACTTTATGGTCAGATCTTAACAGGGAGGATGGTAATGCAGGGATGCTGCAGTGGTTACTCATGTTTGTTAATACCAAGTCCAAGATATTATCACCTCTTATGGGGTTATCAACTAGCTGTACCAAAGCAACAAAGAAAAAGCACTGGATACCATGTCTCATCCCCATGTCACACAATTTATTGAAGCACCAAACAGGGAAGCACAAAGTCAGCACGAACAAGAAAACATTAACGCTCCTATAATATCCACGTTTTCAACTTTGGTCAGCTGTACCAAAGCATTTGCTTTGACAAAATTAATGAATCTCTGGGCATTTGTGTTCTGGCATGAGTAGTTCTTCCAGTCTGTGTTTGGGTAGTTAGTCACCTAGGATCAGGGCAAAGAGTTGAATCTTGATAGATTCAAAGAGGTCCAGATAGATTGGGCAATTGAGTCAGATTTGGGGGCCGGTAGCTAGCTATGATTTGTATAGGGGTCTTGTCAATGGTTAACTGCACCTGGAGTACCTCCTGTGCATCGTACTGTTTGATCAGTCTGGAGGTGTGTATGTCTTTAATATATATTGGAACTCTAAATCCTTTGTCTTTACTAGCCACAGTTTGGGGTCTGAATGTATGATAGGATTGGTACCCAGGTAAGGCTGGGGTGCTCTCTGCAGCTTTGAACCAGGATGTTCTTCATCTCACATTGCTGCAGTCCTTACTTATGGGTAGTCCGCTGTCCTCGGTCGGCCCGAATACCAAAGTATTAGGCTGACGTCGGTCATGGGCACACAGCCCTGACATCAGAGCGTCAGGGTATAAAAGCGCATGACCGACGTCATATCCTCAGTCTTTTTTGCCGCATGGTCCGATGCAGAAGCAGCGTTGCAAGTGCCGTTCGGCTTTCTGAAATTTTTCGTTTTCGGAGTTTCAGACATACCAAGTTGGGCTAAGTACCCCGTTGGGGAACATTTTTGTTTTTTCTTGCCTCAGTTATTTACCGGATGTCAGAAAAAGTGAATAATTGTATTTCTTGTGGGAAGCAGATACCGCATAGGGATTACCACTCACTTTGTATTCCTTGCTTGGGACCGGAGCACGACGTAGTTGGGTGTCGGTTTTGTGCTAGGTTTAATAAGCGCACTATTAAGAGAAGGCTAGATTGCGCTAGGTTAGTCTTTGGCAAGCGGTGTAATTATAATATGCCGTCGGATCCTCCGACGCCCGCTTCCACGAAGAAGCGTAAAGACAAATCTATAAAGCCTAGGCAGGATGATTCGTCCATTTCGGACGCCGGTCCTTTGGAGCCTGCAGTGGAACAGGTGGATCCGGCTGAAGTTTCTGTTGAGTCTCAGGGGGAAACCTTGATTTTACAGGATGTGGCCTCACAGGAGTCAGGTCAGGCTGAAGGGGCCTCTCAGGTTACTATTCTCCCTTCTTTGCCTAAGGGGGTTAGGCCTTCTGCTTCTGTTTCTAGGGCTCCTTCTAAGGGCAGGTCTGTTTTGCCTTCTTCTGGGGTTAGTTCTGGTTCTTCAGGGTCTGTACCTAAGAAGCATATGCTTAAAATGGCAGAAGATTTGATTACTTTAATTAGAGGTTCCATGCCCCCTCCTGATAAGAGGCCCAGGGTAGAGCCAGAGTTGGAAAGTTTGGAGCAGGCCTCAGATGATTCTGAGTCTTCTGCTGAAGACATTCAAGATTTTCCTCCTTATTCGGATTCCGATGCAGAGGATTCCACTCCTTCTGCTTCCCCTCCAGAGGATTTTTCAGTTTCAGAAACCTTACACTCTATGAGGGAGCATTTTAAGTGGGAAGGACAGGATTACTCAGATTCCAGAAAGAGGCTTAGAGAGTTCTTGTTTTACCACAGCATAGACCCTTGGCTATACCTCCTGTTTTGGATGTTGTTCAGGATGTTTTTTCGGAGGCCTCATTTAATCCAGATTCTATGCCTCCTGCACCAGTTAAACTGGACAGGTATTATAGGGTACCTGAGGCTCATAAATATCTATATAAGAGTCCTAGGGCGGACCCAGAAACTATTAGTCAGGGGCCTAAGGGTGTTAGGGCTTCTGTTGTAAAGAATCCGGTTCCTCTAGATAAGGAAGCTAGAGCTTTGGACAGATGGGGTAAGAAGGTGTACACCTCTTCTACTTTAGCAATGAGGGCTTTAAATTGCCAGTTTCATATGTTGAAATATCAGAATTTCCTCCTTTCTCAGCTAAAATCTAAAGTGGATGCTTTGGCAGAGGGCATAGAGTGTAAAGAATTGCAAGATTTGGTGCATGTTTCTGAACAGGTGGGGAAACATTCTTTGCAGTGTGGCTTTGATGCTTTGCAGGCTTCTTCTAGAGTGGCTGCCACTGATTCAGTTCTTCGTAGGCATGCCTGGCTTAAGGATCAGAATTTATCTGAGCATGTTAAGTCTAGAATTCTGGATGCCCCTTTACAGTCGGAAGTTTTGTTTGGTCCCCCTGTGGAGTCTGTTTTGAAGAAAATGGAGGACAAGGCTAAGTCTATGCAGACTGTTAAAGATGTTTTGCAGGTTCAACCTCCTAAGTTTAGTAGAAATTGGCCTGCTAAGGGGTGGATGTACCCTTCTTCTGATTCTCAGTCTAGGGGTAGATCTAGGCGTGGTAGGGGCAGAGCTCAGAGTACCTTTAGGCCTAGAACATGGAGTTCGCCTGCTCAATCTGCTGGTGAGGGTAGGGGCCAGTCCTTTCGTAAACAGGCCCAATGACCTGCATTTTCAGCTGCCAGATTCTTCTTGCCTGGCAGCTCCTTTGGGAGGAAAACTAGCTCTCTTCAAGCAAAACTGGTTTTTAATCACCCAAGACAAATGGGTGTTGGACATTATAAACAAAGGTTACAAGTTTTATTTCCATACATTGCCTCCTTTCAAAGATATGCCAGACATTCCTCCTCGGCAAAGGATGGAGGCTCACAAACAGATTTCATTACTTCTTCACATGGGGGTTATACAGCCAGTACCTCCTTCAGAAGTGGGTCTAGGGTTTTATTCCCGCCTGTTTCTAGTACCAAAGAAAGGGAACACGTGGAGACCGATCTTGGATTTATCTCTCCTCAACACTTATTTGGACATTCCAAAGTTCAAAATGTTGACATTACAACAGCTTTTACCTCTACTGGGAAAAGATCACTGGATGGTAACTCTGGATCTAAAAGAGGCCTATCTTCATGTTCCTATCAGGCCCAGTTGCAGGAAGTACCTGCGTTTTCGAGCTGGAAATTTACATTATCAGTTCTCTGCATTGCCCTTTGGCTTATCTACTGCCCAGAGTGTTCACAAAGGTTCTGGCTCCAGTGATAGCCTTTTTCAGGATGGAAGGAATACAAATTTATCCTTATTTGGACGATTGCCTGATTATTGCACAAGACAGGGACGAGCTTCTTCAGCATCTACAGTATGTGATGGTAGTGTTAAGATGCCTAGGGTATTCTGTGAACGAAACAAAGTCCAGTCTAGTACCCTCTCAGGACATGTGCTTTCTGGGTGTGAGACTGAATACAGCTTCCCAGATGGCCTTTTTGACCCCGGACAAACAGAAAAGTCTTTCACTTTATTTCCATCAAATGTCTCTACAGTCCAGGCTGACTGCAAGGACAGTCCTTCAAGCCTTGGGGTTCATGGCATCTTGTATTCTGGTGCTTCCCAATGCCAAATTGCATATGAGGAAGCTTCAATGGTATCTCAAAAATCTATGGACACAACACTGCCAAGATCTAGACACTGTCATTCAGATGATACCTTGCATTCAGAAGGAATTTTTGTGGTGGGCTCAGGAATGTCACCTAAACAAGGGCCTCTCTGTGACCCGACCAGAGGCGAGTCAGATTCTAACGACGGATGCCTCGGACAAGGCTTGGGGAGCACACCTCAATGGAAAATGGGTGCAAGACACGTGGCCTGCCAGACTTCAGCATTTGCATATCAACTTGAAGGAGATGTTAGCAGTACAATTTGCATTGATGGCTTTCAAGGATTTACTTCACCCAGGACAGGTGTTGATTCTAACAGACAACACAACTGTCATGTGGTACATCAACAAGCAAGGGGGAACTCATTCGTACCCTCTTTGCAGACAAGCGATGATTTTGTGGGAGACAGCTCTCAGTTACAACCTCAATCTTCAGGCAAGATTTCTTCCAGGAGCACAGAACTCCTTAGCAGATGTATTGAGCAGACAAATAGTGGATCCTCACGAGTGGAAATTGGATCCTCAGGTATTTCAAAAGTTGACAGTGTCATGGGGAACTCCAGACATAGATCTGTTCGCTTCTCCACTAAATTACCAGTTGCCAAAGTTTTGCACAAAAGGTTTCATCCCACAGCTTGGAAGGTGGACGCCTGTCATTCAGTTGGAACAATCTTCATGTATATGCCTTTCCACCTCTACCTCTTCTGCCCAAGGTTCTCTTGAAGGCCAGACAAGACAAGCCATCCATGATCCTGATAGCACCGGATTGGCCTCGACAACACTGGTACCCGCTACTGAGGAGTTTGGTCCGAGAGCCTCCATGGCCTCTGCCTTTGATTCCGCACCTTTTGTCTCAGGAGGGCAATCACTTTCTCAATGTCAGAATTCAGTCTCTGCACCTAACAGCCTGGCATATTCTGTTTTAGACTCTGGAGGTTCTCAGCTTCTACAACAAGTTTTGAATGTTATTTTGGAGGCCAGGAGACCTAGCACAAGGAAAGTTTATGCTGATAAATGGAAGAGATTTTTTATTTGGAGCAAAGGGAAGGACTTTGATGTTTCCAAGCCTAATTTGAGTGCTTCTTTACTATATCTTACTGAGTTATTGGACAAAGGTTTGTCCTTCTCCTCCATAAAGGTTCATGCTGCAGCCATTTCGGCTAATTATGACTGTGACCCTCCTTTATACTCTCATCCTTTGTTTAAGCAGTTTCTCAGAGGGGCAAAGAACATTAGACCCCCACGTAGAGCTCCTACTCCTGCTTGGGATCTCAATTTTGTGTTGGAAAAGCTTACTCTACAACCTTTTGAGCCTGCAGCTACTGCTGAGTTAAAGTATTTGTCTTGGAAAACTGCTTTTTTGTTGGCCATTACTTCTGCAAGAAGGGTTTCTGAATTACAGGCCCTTATGGCAGTGGAGCCTTTCTTGATTTTTCATAAGGATAGGGTATCTTTGCGTACTAATCCTTCCTTTATGCCTAAAGTGGTTTCTAGTGTGGCCTTAAACCAAACTATTCATTTGCCTACTTTTTATGCAAATCCTCAAAATAAAGGGAGAAGATTTTGCATACTTTGGATATTCACAGGCAGTTGCGTTATTATTTGAGCAGAACCAGGAGTTCAGACAGTCTCAGCAGTTGTTTGTTTCTTTTGCTTTGGGTTCACAGGGTAGACCTGTTTCAAAACAAACTATTTCTAAATGGATTGGGTTTTGTATTTCTTTTTGTTATTCCCATTATGGTAAGGAGATTCCGGCTGGAATCAGACCTCATTCCACTAGAGCTACTGCAACTTCTACTGCCTTTCTAAGGGGGGTAGCTACAAAGGATATTTTGGAAGCAGCCACTTGGAGTTCAGTACATACTTTCTCTAAACATTACCACCTTCCTCTTTGTTCTAAGTCTAGGGCTGGATTTGCCACTGCAATATTACAGGGCATTTTAGCAGCCCCTAATGCTTTATGATTTTGCCAACCTCCCTTTCCCGTTGCTTTGGGATTCTACCCATAAGTAAGGACTGCAGCAATGTGAGATGAAGAACATAGTACAGTTTTGTACCTACCATAAATGTAGATGTTCGAAGATCCACATTGCTGCAGTCCAATTTTCCCTCCCTCCTTCCCCTCTGTAGCTTAGCATGGTTATATGGTTTGGATTATGGCGGTAGTTGGGCATATCTGTTTTTTGGCTGTGGCCTTTCTTTTAGGGCCTTCTGACATCTGGGGCAAGAAAAGACTGAGGATATGACGTCGGTCATGCGCTTTTATACCCTGACGCTCTGATGTTAGGGCTTTGCGCCCATGACCGACGTCAGCCTAATACTTTGGTATTCGGGCCGATCGAGGACAGCGGACTACCCATAAGTAAGGACTGCAGCAATGTGGATCTTCGAACATCTACATTTATGGTAGGTACAAAACTGTACTTTTCTGTGACTGCGCAGATGTGAACATTTTCCAGGATTAAGAATGCCTGTAGTGAGTGCAGTTTCATGTTTAGACTCCTAGCATTTAGTAGTAGAACGGCTTGACCTGATAGTGCTTATGTTTTGACATATTAAGTAGATTTTCATGGCCTGTTTGGTTGCTCCATTATTTTTTCATTAATTTTTCAAATTGTCTGGGAGCTGTGACCCTAAGTGAAAAGATATCTATCTCTCATTAGCGTTTAGTAGCATGACCTTTAATTAGCATTTTGCTGAAATTTTTATGTTGGTAGTTTTAACCTCATCACTTTTTGTAAAAAAGGCACTATGGGGCAGGCAAGAGCCTTTGCCAGAAGCCTGAAGCCCAAGTGAGACAGATGTAGGCCCTTTGGTACTGGATCCCCTTGGTATGACACCAGAAACTACCCCAATTGTTAAAGTCAATAATTTTCTGTTTGTATTGTGGCATCATTCTGGGTGATGGTAGAATGCTGCTTAAGGCTAGGGACATACCCGCCTGGGACACATATTCAGGGAGTTCAATCATGTGTATCTTCATATAGTCCAGGGAAGTACAGCTCAAGTCATTCACACCACCATGGACTTTGACAGAGTCATAACAGTACCTGTTGTTGAGAGACTTGAGTGCATGTGTGATATGGCAGATTCTGTCCCCTGACAGACACCTAACTGTGACTGTTCTCCTTATCTCGCTTGGTGAGAGGCACATCTGTGTGTCTCACAATGGAGTCTCCTATGACTAATATGTTGGGGTTTTGGCTAAGCCTTGTTGGTTGCGAGACTCAGGTGTGTGAACTTTGTGTGGTATGTGGTGTGGAGGGCTGTGGAGATAGTGTGTGTTTTTGCCTCAGAGGTCTCCTTTGTTTGGGCATGTTTTTGTTGAGGCCCTCCACATATGTGGGTGTGTGTTGTGTAGGTGTGGGTGGTATTTAAGGTGTAGTGATTGTGTTAACAGCCATCTCAGTGCCAGATATACTGGCTTGGGAGGGAGAGAGCATAGACTCTAGGTTCCTAGCATCTCTCGCAAGTTGTGTTCCTAGGTAGTAGTAGTAGTAGGTGGTGGTTGTCTGTATACATAAGACAGTTGCAACACTGTCTCAGGATGCCCATATCAACTGGATTGGCAGGAGAAACTGTAGGAAATTGCCCATCCATAATTGTCAGAATGTGAGAGAAAAGGGCCAGGCAGAGGTAAGGGGTAAGCCTGAAGCCCAAGTGCTTAAACCTAAACTAAGAGACTTAAAAAAAACACAATTTAAACAGGCTATAAACAAGCAGTAATAAATGCAACATAAAAGATGCAATTTAATACTTAAAAGAACAAGCTGCAGCAAGTAGCAGAAAAAGCAAAATAAAGTAATAGAGTAGGAGGAGGAAACAGAAATACAGTAAAAGCAGCCAAATAAAGGGGTGTTTTTTTTTTGTTTTTTTTGTTTTTGTAGTAAAGTGGAAAGGGAGAGAGGAGGAACAGAACAAAACTCAAGGTTAAGGAACTAAGGGGTTTGGCCTTCCCAAATGATCTCTGTATTAGGTAGAATGAGCTAATGAGATGAGTGTAGGAGGAGTGTCCCTTATTAAATTTACAGTAGGGGTGGACAACAGCAAAAATTACCAAATATATGAACACAACAGAAGTTGTGGGTGGAAGGGTGGGGGAAAACAAAAATTCAACCAGAGGTCAGCAAATATATAAATGGAGATGCATTAAAGTAAATAATTCAGTCAAATAAATAAAAACAGTGCAGTACTGTTTAAGCAAATAAATAAAAAACAGTGCAGCACTGATAAGCAGATAAATGAAACTAGTGCAGTACTGATAAGAAACACTGAACAGTTAAAGTGCAAAAAATATACTTCTGTACCTCTGTAATTCCTCAGTCAGGCACACTGGAGCTGTAGCAAGTTGAGGCATTATGGATGGTGTATAAATTGCAAGAACTACAGCTATGAGTCTGTAAAAAAACACCTGCAGATTAGTTTACTTGGCCTCAAGTATTGTTTAAATTGCACCATGAAAGGCTTTCTAGCAACTTACAGTTGGCATAAATCAGAGTAATTTGGTAAAAAAAGAAACCGTTTCTATAGTCTATAAGCTGCCAGTGACTTGCAGCACTTTTGTACATGAAGGCAGAAGCAGGCCACCTGATTTCTTTAGTCTAGGGTGTGTATGATGCTGTGGGACACTAAGTGCATTATTGTGGCGTAACAGCAACAGAAGAAACATCATTGCATCAGTATGATAGTACCCATTCAGGCCCCCATTTAGGGAAATAGCAAATTAGCATATTGCACAATAATACTGAACACAGTGTGCCATTGAAACAGTAATACTGCAGAAAATATCAAAGTAAGATAAAGAATGCTTATTTTTAATTTTTGGCATATGGTTTTCTTGTCAGAAAAAGTATATGCCCCTCTTAGGCGGGGCAAACAAAGCTTTAGAAACTGGGTAGAAGGGTTGCCACTCCCAAGATCTTTTAATTTTGTTCTCAACAAATGGCTGGTTGTCTAAACAGAAAGTTTCAGTGTTAAATAAGAAACTTATATTGTTGTGTGTGGATGCGCAGCCAGCAACAGTCATATTGCTGTATGTGGATGTGCAACCAGCAGCGGTCGTATTGTTGCATGCGGATGTGCAGCTAGCAGCGGTCATGTTGTTGTGTGTGGGTGTGCAGCCAGCCGCTTTCGTGTTGTGTGTGGATGTGCAGTCAGCTGCGATCGTGTTGTGTGTGGATGTGCAGTCAGCTGCGATCATGTTGTCTGTGGATGTACAGTTAGCTGTGATCGTGTTGTGTGTAGATGTGCAATCAACTGCGATTGTGTAGTTCTGTGTGGATGTGTAGTCAGACGCAGTTGTGTTGTTGTTGTGTGTAGATGTGCAGCCAGCTGCAGTCATGTTTGTTGTGTGTGGATGTGCAGCCAGCTGCAGTCATGTTTGTTGTGTGTGGATGTGCAGCCAGCCGCGGTCGTATTATGTGTGGATGCACAGCCAGGTGTGGTCGTGTTTGTGTGTGGATGTGCTGCCAGCCACGGTCATGTTGTTGTTGTTGCTGTTTGTGGATGCGCAGCCAACCGCAGTCATGTTGCTGTTGTGTGTGGATGTGCAGCCAGCCATGGTCGTGTTGTTGTGTGTGGATGTGCAGCCAGTCGAGATCATGTTATTGTGTGTGCTTTAGAGTAATGAGGTGGGTAAGAGTACCATAATAGTGTGGTGTGAATTATACTGATGGAGAGACTCAAATATAAGTCAAGAGACTAAGAGTAAACAAAATGTGGGAATAGGTCAAGGAAGTAGTTCTTAGGGCTATGAGCAAGAGTGTTAATCTAGTGTAGCTGTATTGGAACTCAAGGCTAGGCAACAAGGGAAAAGAGAGGGCATACAGGAGGAGGAAGGAAGTTGGCACAGTACAAGGAGGCTAACTGAAAGTATAGCAGATGTGTTAAAGGCAGCAAAGGCATATGTTAAAAACAAAGTGGAAGAAGGGCTTCTTTAGGTATATAGCAGAATGGAGGAAGAGATTGTTAGACCTGGCCAGGTTGGACTAAGACTGAATTAATGCTTTCTTTTCTCCATGAAGGAAAGCAAAGGAAAGAAGCCATGTGGGGGAGGGAGGGCAGGCCAGGGAGAGCAGTATACGCACATTAGGGTAAAAAAGGGAGAAAGTGAAGAGTGACTGCCCTTATGTAAAATGAAGTACAAAGTTCTGATGTGCCACCTTCCATAATCGTCAGGAGTTTGACCAAGAAGTACTTCGGGGGTGGAGCAGGAAAAATCTGTGGAAATTTGGACATACTGACATAACAGCAGTAGCAAGGATGACCATATAGGGAGTTCTGAGACTAAGGTTTGTAACATTATTAGAGGACAGCAGTTGCCGGGACAGCAAAGAATAGGTTTATGGCAAGAAGAAGCTGTCCGTCAAACCTGGTTTACTGTCATTTTTAAATATATTTATTAAATCGTCACATTTTAAGTTGCAACACAAGTTCATATAGATCAATAGAAAATACAACAAACAGCAGCAACAGTTTCATTATTCTTATAATGTCTTGTATGTTTTCTTTTTAACAGTTTTCATTCTCTCCTGGTTTCCCTTAAACCTTACTTCTCCCCCTGAGCTGTATTATATGTCTGTTGTTTCCACATATTCCATTTATTTCTATAAAATTTTCTCCTTCCCTTTTGTAAGATTCCACCTCCAGTGATTTCATTCCCTTTACAATATTCAAAGCTGCCATTCCAGTTGGTTAGATTTTGAGCTTGGTTTTATAGCAGTTTTTTTTTTTTGGTAGCCAGTGGTATTAAACGTAGTAAGGCCTTGCTATGTCTAAGCATTTCAGCTCTTGCATCCCATCTCAAGAGTCCTTTCCTTGGTTATTGCCATTTGTTTCCCCCAACATTAAAATCCGCCAACTCACTACAGTCCCAAAAAGCATCTTCACAATTAACTCTCCTTCATCACATCAGCAGCATTTGTTTAACTGAGGAAAAATCCCGTGAAGTCTACTCAGGATATAAATATATTTATGCAAACACTTTCAGTCAGAAATCCTTTATAAACCTTCTGGACATTGTTGTATTCTTGGGAGTCTTGCAGGTTTTTTCCCAGTGTTCCTTTGTCATTTATCTTTCTATTCACTTTTCCTGTTTTTTTCTAAACTTCCCATTGAGTCTTATAGTTGTCATGCAGTATTTTATACAATTTACTAATTATCCCTTTTTAACTACATTAGGGTGTTTCGTGTAATTATGCAAAAAAAAATGTTATTTTATTTTCGCATACCCCCTGATTTTAAGGATTGGTAGGACAAAGAACCATTTAAAATTTAAAGCCTTAAACTCTAAGTTAAGTGACAGCTCAGTGCACTTTAATTCTGAGATTTTTACATTTTTTTTCCAAATTGCGCCAATAGAAATTAAATGTAGTCAGAAATCAGTACACAAATGGCAAATATCAGTTTCATGCTCCGTCTGAAATATCTGTTTGTAATTCTGAGCAACACAAATGTCAAACAGTTTAGGAAAAAAATAAGCCTAGTAAAAATTAACAATATTCATAGGTATTCATGCTCAAGTTTGCATCAGTTCATTTATAGTACTATAGTGTGTTTTTAGTGGTTCTGTGACTTTGTTGATAGTGTTCAATCATCTGATATGCCAGCTTTCCCTATTCCTCGTTCTGAGTCAGCACTTGACAGAAGTCGGTTGCTAATTTGACTACTCGTTCGGCACAGTCGTTAACAACTGACAAAGCTGTAACAGTTTGTTTCGCAATGATAAAGTCAGACATGGCACTCCATGCTGCAGGATCAGCTGTTAGGAAAGATGGGTTTATCATTGATCATTCTGTTGTGAAGTCAGATAAGGTCATGCCCTGGAAACTGGCAACAACGTTTGCATTGACTCTTCTTAGATCTTCCTTACCTTACTGGGTGGCCTTTTCAAGGCTTCAGTAATGTGTTGTTTCTCTGTGTTCCACACTCGATCTGAGAATAAGGACAGTGCTATGAGATCTTCACTCAAATACCAAAGGTGTCCCTTGAGCTTTCGCAAAGCAACTTGAGCCATCTGGTTGTCTATGGCTGTAAACGACTCCAGTGCCTGCAACAGGCAAAGATCATTGAGTGGAGCATTGCAAGTGTCAATTGCTGAAAACCATGCCTTAACATACACTGTCACTGTGAAGAGGCAGATTTGGCGGAAAACCTGAATTTCATGTGCAGTTAATCTAAACTGCTCCCAGAAGGAGTCTATATGCCTTTTGCCATCCACCTGGCATGATGGTATGCACCAGGTGGATTGAAAGCAAATGCTTCACCTTGTGGTTTGTCATCGAGGACAAGCAGTGACAGCTTGACAAATTCAAGGTAGTCATCACAAGGCTGTGGTTCACACATCACCTTGTCTCGCAGTAGTTCAACAACCTCACTTCGCTTCTCAGCTAGCCAGTGTGTCTCACAGTCTTAACAGGCATCCATTACCTCCAGTTTCCTTAACCAGTGGTGCGTATGCATTCAAGTCAAGAAGTTTCCAGTATTCTTTAAATCTTCTAAAAACTGCTATTTGTGGTCCTGAAGATGGGAAGAACATGTCAATCACTGCCGTAGAAATAATTTCTAAAATGTGATGTCTGCATGGTAAAAACAAGAGTCGTTTCTCAAATGCTCGCTGAATCACTGTGATGGCACCTGTGTGCACACCAGTATTGGCACTGGTACTATCAAAGCACAAAAAGGCTCGCCATTCTGGAACACCTGGTCCAGCTATGCAATGTCTGTACCACTGCTTGTCCCATTAGCTCACCAGTGCTTGATGGAAGTTGGGGTATGCCCAGCAGTTTTTCAGTATTTTGACCTGTAACAACAATTGGCATGTAATCAGCAAATTCTCCATCACCTTGAGGTAACAGCTTGTCATCAAAATGTGCTACAAGAGGTGTTGATGGTTGAAACTGCTTCTTTACTTTCTCCATAATGGATTGTCGTGCAGCTTGCCTTGCTGTGTGTATTGAACTTGTGGACATGACCAGATCATTTACATCAGTGCCAGCTGCTTGAAACAGTATGCATCGCTTGACGAGAAGTTATTATTGTGCGGTCCAAGCTGGCAACAAAATCCACCAGTCATCATTTTTTGAATACCGATTCAGGCAATCCTGTATCCACTGTGCTCACTTCTTCACCAGTTACTAAATTCTGGTGGTATTTTGACATGTTTGCTGTTGCGTGATCTTCGTCATTTTCATGCTCACTACTGTCTTCTGCCTGTCAGCTCTCCAGCTTCTCTGACTGTTTCTTTCAGCTGTTCTTTATCTTTGTGTTTCATTTCTTCCTGTAGTCGTTTTTCCTTTATGTCCATTCGTTTTTTGAATTCAACGTTTTCTCCACCAATTATAATTTTTCTGTCTGTACGTTGATCTTGTAGAAAATCCCAGTCTCCTTGAGTCTTTATCAGTAATTCTGCATTAGCATGCCCCACATCAAAAAGCTTCAAAAGTGCATTGCTAAAATCTGTTTCTGAGACTGTGCATCTGACTGGCGCTTCTTATTCTTTTCTGATTCTAGAATGCTTCTCATACAGACTTAGTGTTTGGCACTGCATTCGACTTCTGCATTGTAGGTAGGCTAGCTAATTGCCATAATTGCAGAACTTCATCAAAAGCATTTGAACAACTCGCTGAAAGAGTTAACTTGGTGGTTTTAAGATCATAGAACAGACTGTATAAAACAAGACTGTTGGTTGGAAGCTGATTTTTATTTATTTTTTTATTTTACATTTGTTAACCGGGAGAGTCCGACTGGATACATGTCCATTTTCAGCGGAGGCCCGGGGAGAAAAGCTCCAGGTACATAACAGACATATGAACATTGTTAATGCAAAAAAGGAAGATAGTTGAGTTCTAAATACAATATAAAGATACATCACATCTTGGGGAAAAAAATAACAGCAGCATATAAAAAAAAACATAGGTCAGTTACAAAGCAGGCCTTGTTAAAAAGCGGTTAAGGATAGTGAGGTAAGAGAAGGGTAAATGATGGTGGTTAATCAGGTTTGGAACAGGGACATTGCCAGAGAGTAGTGAGATGGGGTTTAAGCTTTTTTTTGAATTGTAGGAGTGAAGGTTCTGAGGTGAGCATGGTCGGTAGGGAGTTCCACATTTTACCTACAAAGTTTGAGAATAGAGAATCCCCAGCAGAATTATTGGCTTTGGTAGTTTGAGCTAAGATCTTATTGGAGGAGCGTATAGATTGCAGGTTAATATAGGGGTGAATGATATTTTTCAGAGCTGGTGTTTTCTCTGGGTGATACAGTATCTGGTGAGCCGTTTTGAGTTGGTTGAAATGGAGTTGGCTGGAAAACTCTAACCACCCTAGTTGCTTCAAGTTAGTGCAGTGGTGCGTTCTAAAGGTGGAATTTGTGGCAAATCTAGCTATGTGATTGTAACAAGAAGCAAGTTTGTTAAGGGTTGTCTTGTTTAGGTTTGTAAAGAGGGGGGAGGCATAGAAAAGAGTTGATAGTAGGTGTGTGCTGGCAATTGTAATTTTAGCGTGAGGAGTGAGAAAGTGTTTTACTTTATAGAGAGAGCCAAGCTTTTTATTGACGGTTTTGATGGTAAGATTGAAATGGGTGTCAAATTTAAGGGAGTTATCAATGGTAACACCTAATAGCTTTGTGTGAGCTTCTGGTGATATAGTGATTCCATTGGAGGATGTAATAGAGAAGGTGGGCGAGTTGAGATATTAAGGGCAGGTAACTGCTGGCCAACAAGCCAGACATCAGTAGCAGCACTGGTTGACTTTCTCACTGAGCTCGTGGCTCACCATTAGGTGGACTGGGCTCTATCAGTTAACATTAACACTGCCAGCCATGCGTGCAGAAACTGTATGAATTGATAAATCATCAAAAAGTAATTAAATACAATGTTTCACTCTGCACAGTGTAAACAGGAAACAGCATAGAATTTTGAACAATGAAAATAGAATTAAGTAGTGCATAAGACTTTAAATAAAGTAGGTTGCAGGAGGTTATGGAAGCTCAAGTAAAACTGACTGGAGATGGATAAATGCAACACTGGAATGCAATTAGTGGTACTGGAAACTGATTTTTTACATGCTGTGAGCTGTCAATGAAGTCAGACAGTTCTAATTTTTTGCATACATACACAACTCATCAAAGCTCACATTTTAGAAACCTATGCAAAATGATTAGAGAAAAACAATTTTTTTTGAAATACCTTAAACTACATCTTACATTCTATACTCGACTAAAAACTACAACAGAGCTGGTCTATTAGTTAGCACTTTACTGTCCCTTTCTCTTTGTCTGTACTCTTTGTAGGAAGACTGTCTCTAACCTGCAGTTTAAACCTTTGCTTAGCCTCATCCTATTGAATTAAGGTTTCCTGTAATTAATTTGCTCCCAATAACTTGGTTCCTTTGCTAAATTCTTGCAGTAAATTCCAGCCCTCTCTTGACCATTTTCTGTACCCCTACTGGTAGACATCCCAATTGGTAAAAACTCTGTTCTACATTCCAACATTGGCTTAGTTCTTAAAATAATTTCTTCTTCTGTACAAATAAAATATTCTGTGTGGCTGTTAATATTCTCCTAAATGACTTGCATACAAAATCATATTCTTTATTTAGCTCTCAAAATCGTCTTTCTGTTTCATTATCATCCTTGTACAGTTTGATTTATAAACTTCTGTTTGGGATTTATGTTATTCTTAATTGCATAGCTTTAAAGTATTCCTTCAAATGTGGTAATCCAGTAACACCTTGCTCTCATACCTCTCAACTGTACAGATTTTCTCGGAATGTACAGATTTTGCCTCATATTTTGGCCTGTTTCTCATAAGATTGTTTTCTGGCAAATCGTTGAGTGTTGAAGCCAGAAAATAATGACAGATGTTTGAGTTTTAGACTTTATACCTTTCTGAAAATTCATTCTAATGCAGAACTTATTCTATCAACTTTCCAAGGTTGTAAGAGCAATATTTAAAAAGTGCCCCTTCTTTTTGGGCCTTTGCCCCCCATTTTTCATGTCCATTTTCAGTGGAGGCCCGAGGAGAAAAGCTCCACATTTAAAAAAAAAAAAAAACAATATGAACAAATATGATAAGCAATAAACAGCATAGTTATGGCAAATCAAGTACACAGATTAAAAACAATTTTGTACATTTACATAGAAAAAAGACATAAATTAAGTAGATATGACAACAAGAAGAAATATGGACACAGTTGCAACAAAAACCATCCCAGGCTGCATCCTACATGAACTCAGGCGTGAACTTGCAGCACCATTAGGAACCCTATTCAACCAAAGCCTGAGTACCAGCTTTGTCCCAGCCGAGTGGAGGACAGCCACTGTCATCCCTTTAGACAAAGGCGGAGCTTCCATAGATCCAGGAGATTATAGACCCATCAGCCTAATTGGCCTGATCTGCAAGGTCATGGAACGGATTATCATGGACCTCATTAACAGGGACATTGGCAACCTCCCAACACTCGACCCCACACAGTTTGGCTTTGTCAGGGGGGATGTCATGTCTGTTAAATCTGGTCGACTTCTTTGAGATAGTCACCAAAGCCATGAACGAGGGGAAGACCGTACACACCGCCTACCTTGACCTGGCCAAAGCCTTTGACACTATTCCCCACTCGGGCATAGTAGATAAACTCTCTCATCTAGGCATCAATCCATATATTACCAGATGGATAGCAAACTGGCTCACTGACAGAACCCAGCTAATCAAAATAGGGGAAGCCACCTCAAACAGTAGACCCATAATGATCGGGGTACCCCAAGGATCGGTCTTGGGGCCTCTGTTATTGGAGATATACTTCTGTGAGGTACAGGCCAAAACCAGTGGGCTATGGCTGACTAAGTTTGCAGATGACTGCAAGCTGGGCGCATTCATCAATTACCTAAGTGATGTGGACATTATCTAAGAGGGTCTCGCCCAAACAAATCATTGGTGCCAGAAACATGGCCTCAAGCTGAATGCCAAAAAATGCATCATCATCCCCTTTGGGGAAAGTGACATCCCCACATATTATCACATTAATAACAACATCCTAAGTACACAGTCAGTAGTGAGGGATTTGGGCACCCAGGTTGATAGCAACCTGACTTTTGACCACTATTTTGCTTCCGCTGTACAGAAAGCTTTCTACATAGCCCATCTCATAAGTAAGGGTATCTCATCCAGGGATAAAGAGGTCATAAGATCTCTGTATTCTTCCCTTATCTGGCCAATTATTGAGTACAACTCCCGCTCGGCATGTACCTCGCAAAGCACATCCAGCAGCTAGAGAGACCAAAGAGGTTTCTCACCTGCACCTGCCCTACACAGGCTAAAATCCCTGTCCCTCTACTCAGTTTCATACAGACTTCTCAGAGGTGACCTCTGTCTGGCATACAAAGCAATCTCAGACCCCACCTTGATGGGACTGCTGCATATCCGCAAGTCAAGGCCCACTCGAGCAGCCCGTACATGCAACCTCAACCTGGTCTGTGATCTCAATAGGACTTGTTGGCGGGACAGATTTGTGTCCCAGAGACCCCCCCCATCTGTGGAATAGACTCCCTGTCCACATCAGGCAGAGTACCTCATTATCCCTTTTTAAGCGCAACCTGGATAACTGAATGGGAAGCAGAAAATACACTCCTGGGATTCCACCTGTGTCCCTGCTGGACCTGGGCTCTGGGTGCTGACTTGTCTAAACATGGGCTAAACTCTTGTCAAGGCTTTTAAGGGCCTCAGGGCCAATAGCCTAGTAACCGCCTATGATGCTATGAATTATAACAAGTAATCAATCAGTTGGCCAGGTACTTATGATTTTACATAGGTAGTAGGCATAATTTGCCATGAAAAGAGCAGGTAACCATCATGAAACTAAATAGAGGACAATGAGGTGATGCATACCTTGATTAAACTTGATTTCTTCAAAATATAGTTCCAGTGCAGGGGGGAGGGCACTAAAGTTAAAACTGCATATTTTTAAATAAGAAATCCCACTTAACTTGATGATGGCATGTTTACTGTAAAAAGCAACGGTAAGAAAACACCTACGCACATGATCCTCAAGTTAATTTGTTCAAAAATTCCTTGACTTCATGTTGTACTGACAGATTTATGGAGCCTTATCAGGAAATTCCATTTGAAAGATTTGTTTTAATACCAATAATTTTTGGTTTCAGTAATTTTTCTAGTGATGAATGCAGTGTTTCGGTTTAAGATTTTTTTTTTTTATTTGTGAGGAAATCCGTTTGAATGATGACAATCTGAATAATTTGTTAACTTCCTAGTAAGTTTGGTTCACCTTTTAAAATGAGATTAACACGTTTTTAGATTGTGCCACAACTGAAATTTAATTTACTTTTTAGTGGATTTTCTATAGTTGCTTCTTATTTTGAGGAAAAAAGTAAAGATTTAGTAGTAGAAAGGCCTGGAACACTTATTTTATTGCCTGCCTAAAGTGCATAAGGATGGTTTTCTGCCTCCTGATAGGCCTGTTATGTGTGTGTGTGTGTTTTTTTTTTTATCACAGATAGGTAAGTTGATTCATAAAGCTCTTAGTCCTTGTGTTTATAAGTTAAAACCTTATGTATGCAGCTCTGATATGTTTATTTTGTTATTGTCATTGAAAGGAGTTTTTTTTTTGCAATTATGAATGTGGTTAGTCTGTCTATTATAATTTCTCTTTCTGATGGTTTCGAAGCAGGTTTTCAGTTATGGGGTGATACATGTAAAATGCATTATTATAGCTGATAGAGTTTTGTCTTAATGTTTTTGTTTGATAATTAAAACAATTGAGGAATACAACCATGAGTGTCCCCTTTCCCCCTTCTTATGCTAATTTGCTAAGGAGTCTTTTTGACTGCGTTTAGGCAGTTTTTTGATTTTACACTTAGTAATAGCTTTGGCTTAAAATTTACTTGTAATTTGGATATTGGTGGTGGTAATGTTTTGGATGTCATATGGCGAGTGTGAAGGGAAGATTTATACAACACTTTATAGAAAACAAGGGCATGTGGTGAGAAACTCCAAAATCAGTTCTCTGATGAAAAGGACATGAGGTGACTGTGGCAAGGAATTCAGGCCATAACAGATTACAGGCCGACTTCTTCCTGGTGTGAGGACAACACTGAATTTCTGAACAAGCTCCACTTATATTTCAGCAGGTTTGAAAAGGGAAACAGCATGAAACCAATAAACGCTCCAACAAGCCAGAACAAAGAAGTGCTCAACCTAAATCCAACTTATGTCCATAGAACCCTGAGGAGGATAAATCCGAGAAAAGCGTCTGGTCCTTATAACATTCTGCGAAGGGTCCTAAGAGACTGTGCTGGGCAATTGACAAATGTACTCCTAGACATATTCAATACCTTGTTGAAACAGGCCAGTGTTCCCAGGTGCTTCAAGAACATTACCATAATAATTCTGGCTAAGAAGTGTCCATCAGAGGACCTCAATGCCTACCGCCCAGTGACTCTCACCTCCATAGTAATGAAGTGCCTAGAAAGGCTGGTCAGGAACCAGTTAAAATCCAGACTTCTGTTATCCTTGGACCCACTCCAATTTGCGTACAAACCAAATCGATCCACGGTAGATGCTATTTCACTGGCACTCCATCTATCGTTAGACCACCTGGAAAACAATAGCAGCTATGTGCACATGTAATTCGTTGATTTCAGTTCAGCATTCAACACAGTCATACCTCAGCAACTGATAGAGAAGCTAACTCAACTACGTGTCAGCACTCCAATGTGTAATTGGATTCTGGACTTCCTTACTGAAAGGCCGCAAACAGTATGTGCAGGAAAGAACACCTCAGAGTATCACCTTGGGCATTGGTGTACCTCAAGGCTGTGTTCTGAGCCTTCTGCTATTCACTCTGCTAGCACACGACTGCACTGCCAAGTGCAGCTCTAATCATTGTCAAGTTGGCAGATGATACTATAGGTGTGGGTCTCCTCAGCAATGAGAAGGAAACAGCCTATAAGAGAGGAGGTGAGACAACTGATAACTTGGTGTGGTAACAACAATCTGGCATCAATGTGAATAATACCAAGGAGGTAATTGTGGATTTCAGAAGAAACCATAAGAATCATTCCGCACTCACAGTCAATGGGAAACAGTGGAGAGGGTAAAAAGCACCAAGATTCCTGGGGTGCACATCTCGGAAGACTTGTCTTGGTCTGTGAACACAAATGCTATTGATAAGGAAGCACAGCAACGCCTACATTTTCTGAGAAGGTTGTGAAGAGCAAGTCTACCAGTCCCTGTTCACATGATCTTCTACAGGGGCCCAGTTGAGAGCATCCTGACAAATGGTTTTATAGCTTGGTATGGCAACTGCTCCACCACAAACTGCAAGTCCCACCAAAGAGTGATGACAGAAACAGAAAAGATTTCCAGGACCACTCTACCATCTGTTCAAGACTTGCACCAGTCTTGTTGTCTCAACAGAGCCAGGTCATGGACTGCACTCACCCTACATGTGGACTGTTTCTGCACCTAACATCTGGGAGGCGTTATCATAGCATACATTGCAAAATGGCCAAATTTAGCAGAATCTTCTATCCCCTGGCCATCAGGCTACTGAACTCCAGTAGCAAATCTTCTTCTCACTTGAGATCAGAGACGGTAGGTAATATGACGAATGAAAAGCATATGTGCGTGCAATAACCTTGAAAGGTCTTAAATACACTGTACAGTTAATCTAACAGAGTATAATCTTATTTCTGAGCAATATCTGCTGATGCTAAAACAGGATTCTGTGGAATAAGTAACAGCTGTGAAATTTTTGTTCAATAAATATTGTTTCCTTAGACTAGTGCCAAAAGAATCCTGTGCAATAAGGAGTAGCCGTGGAATTCTCTGCAATAAATACTGTGTGTCTTTAGCTTAGTAAATGTCTGTTGATATGTAAAACAGTAAATATTATGTAATAGGAATGTCTAAATGTAGTAATGTGAATCATTTTATATGTTAGTTTGCATATAGAGCCTGGAGTAATGTTAATTTTGTTCAGTTGCACTTGTTGTGGAGTCTGAATGACAATAAAGTTTACTGACTTATTAGTTATTTCTATCATCGCACATGCTGCCATTCTTATCACAATTTGAAATCTTTGCTTTTAGATTAGATTAGATTAGTACACTACTAGGTTAACTGCCCTTTTGGGCTATTTTAAGCCTAGCCAATTACTCCTTGTGAGGATCAAACCCTGCACCTTTTGTCTGTAAAGTAAACACCTTAACCATTATACTGCACAGTATGGAGAACTCTGCAGGGCAAGTATACTGTTTACTAAGTGGCAATAATTTCAAGAGGAAGCTGCAAAATAGTTGGTGTGTTTTTTGTCTAGGGGATATGGTTTGAATGTTGTTAAAGAAGCTTAAAAAAAGTATGTAGTTTGGGTAGGCACCAGGTGATGCAACACAATATATAGGTACAAGGAACTGCAGTTATAAGGAAGATTCTCAGGTGCTTTTTATGTTTGTTTTTGACTATTATCTTTTTTCAGTGTGCCTTAGAAAAACTATAAAAATGCTTGGGGAATGATATCTGATGATTTTTCTTTAAAAAAAAGATTTTCCAGTTTTCACATATTTGCATGTAAAAGGTGGGCTATGTCGGGTTATTTGGACCATAGCAACTTTTGTAGAAGTGTGAAGCTTCCTAAATTGCTATGTAGCAGGGGTACTTACACGTGTAGTAATTGTAACTTGTGTAGATTTCTGGTTAATGAAATTTCATGCGTTAATAGGAAGTGATTCCATAATGTGGATAGTTTTAGCTGTGGCACTGAGAATGCTGTATATACTTATGTATTCATATAATTTGGTTTGTATTGGAGAAGCTAAAAGAGTTCAAGAACACTCCAGGGACATTAATATTAGTACTAGTTAAAAGTTCAGTTGTATCCCATTTTAATGAGTTTCATGGTAGCTGCAGTGGTTTAATACTAGTGGGCATCAAGATTTTGATGTTAAAAATATTTGGAGGGGAAAGAAGCTGTGTTAATAATGGCATTTCAAACTTTGAGGCCAAAACAGCTGTATTGATCTTAATCGGAAAGTTCTTTATTATTGTTTAATTATTGATTGAATAGTACATATAAATGGAATGGATTTATTATTATACCTTGTTAAGGTCTGTATGACAGAGGTGCTAGGTAAATAAAAATTACTGCGTTTATTTTGCCATTTTTATTATTCTGTTAATGGTGTCAAAATGTTTGCTTCTCCTCCACAAAATCACAGTAGTCTGTGTACATTAGTTTTTGATAATAAATTTGCCATTCTCTCGTCTAATAACATAAACACTTAAGGTTTAAAATCAAAATCGGTCTAGTTGAAGATGGAGTTTTGCCATCTTTCAGTAAAACATCCTCTAGTGCTTTCTTCTATGAAACTGGTATTTCCCTATTTTTAAAATAGACTAAAGGGGGAGAAAAATGTCACACAGAAAAAAACAATTAGTTAAAAGACACAAAAAGAAAAATTTAGCAAAGCTAGACTTTCCACTATGTGATAATTTAAACCTCTTGTATCAGAGGCAACATGGGATATATGCA
The DNA here is from genome assembly GCF_019279795.1 of Protopterus annectens. Taxonomy (NCBI): domain Eukaryota; kingdom Metazoa; phylum Chordata; order Ceratodontiformes; family Protopteridae; genus Protopterus; species Protopterus annectens. The sequence continues at coordinate 656,217,832 of NC_056725.1, forward strand.
AATAACCCTTTAAGGATATCAGTTGTTTCAGCTAAATGGCAATTCTGAATGTCCATGACTTTTTTACTGTTATTTTTATGTCTATTTATAGACAATTTCAGGCCAATAAAGCCAAACCATTCTAGCTGTGGACATAATTTTTTTCTGCCTTCTTATGGCATCATCAGCACAGCATAAGAGGAATGTTTGACTTTTGGAAACACACAGGGTTGTTGTGCCCAACTGATGTAATCATTAGAGTGTCTACAATATATATAAAAGATGAAAAAATACACAAACCACCAAGAAAATCGTCGCACAAGCAGTATGCGGATAATGACAGCCAGTGAGCCCTGAAATATTCCAATGTTTGCTTTAAATCAAGCCAACACGTCCAGTTCAATACAATTCAGTACGAGGATGCTTTCTTTGTTCAGACAAACAAGAAGGTATAAGCACTTTTGTTCCAAAAATTAAAGCAGGAACTTCATCAGATACAAGGAAATTAAGGAAGTAAACTGTTTTAAATAGGAAATCTTATGTGACATCACTTCCTGGATTAGTGAAAACTACTCCCAAGTCTGAAACAGTCTTCTGGAACAGAAGTCTGAAACAGTACACATAAATGTTTCAGCACAAAACAGTATAAATGTCAAAATATAAAAATATATAAAAATACATATAAAAACTAATTGTGCAAATGCCAACACCCTAAACTATGTATTATAAACACAAGAATATGTAAATATGTCTATATATAAAAATGCTTTTAAGATGCTTTTGAAAAAATATATATGTATATAAAAACATAAGTAAAATATGCATACAGTTAAAAATCCTTTAGGAACAAATGAATAAATTTCATGTACATATAACAGGTATGAAGGCCAAAAAAATGTTTTTTTGTTCCATATCTAAAGGGAAAGTTTCACCTCTCAAGAACCCTCAATTTAAGCAGACTGCTTATTGAAAGGCTGTCATTTAAGCCTGGCCAATGAGTGGCATCAAGTCATAATCGCCATCGCTACTCGGCTTTTTCGAGTAAATATGGCCAGGCTTGCCCCCCCCCCCCCCCCATTATGTCTTTATTGGACTTCCAAGTACTACAGATTTGAACTGGTGATTGTTGTACTCACTAATGTGTCTAGCAAGTGCATTCATTTCACTAGCATCCCTTATATTCCTAAGGTGCTCGCTGATCCTATTTTTAAGCTTTTAGCTGTGAGAGGTGAAACATTCCCTTTAGATATGGATATGGTACAAAAAACATTTTTTTGGCCTTCATACCTGTTATATGTATATGTACATAAAATTTATTAATTTGTTCCTAATGGATTTTTAACTGTATGCATATTTTACTTATATGTTTTTATATACATATATTTTTTTTCAAAAGCATCTTAAAAGCATTTTTATATATACACATAGTTTGTTTGTGTCTTTCGGCTTTTCCCGGTTAGGGGTCGCCACGGCGGAACTCTGGTCTGCTAATGATTGGCAGTTGATTTTTATGTACCGGCTTGCCAGGCCTGACGCACAACCTTCAACGAAGGTACACCCATTCACGCATGTCTCCATGCAGAAGACGCTCTAGCTGAGAATCGAACCGGATAGCGTCTTACTGTGAGGCAACAATGCTACCGCAGCACCACCACCGTATACACATATTTACATATTTATTCTTGTGTTTATAATACATAGATGTTCTTCATCTCACATTGCTGCAGTCCTTACATATGGGTAGTCCGCTGTCCTCGGTCGGCCCGAATACCAAAGTATTAGGCTGACGTCGGTCAAGGCGCTTAAAACTGACATCAGGACATCAGGGTACAAATGCGCATGACCGACGTCATATCCTCAGTCTTTTTTGCCGCATGGTCTGATGCAGAAGCAGCGTTGCAAGTGCCGTTCGGCGTTCTGAAATTTTTTGAGTTCGGAGTTTCAGACCGAATCCAAGTTGGCTAAGTACCCCGTTGGGGAATATTTTGTTTTTTTCTTGCCTCAGTGTTTTACCGGATGTCAGAAAGTGAATAACTGTATTTCTTGTGGGAAACAGATACCGCATAGGGATTATCATTCTTTGTGTATTCCTTGTTTGGGGCCTGAGCACGACGTTGTTGGGTGTCGCTTTTGTGCTAGGTTCAATAAGCGCACTATTGCGAAGGTTAGATTGTGCTAGGCTGGTCTTGAAGCGGTGCAATTATAATATGCCGCCGGATTCTCCGGCGCCGCTTCTAAGAAGCGCAAAGACAAAACAGTTAAACCCAGGCAAGATGAGTCGTCCGTTCCGGACGCCGGTTCTTTAGAGGCTTCAGTGGAACCGGTGGTTCCGACGGAGACTTCTCTGGAGTCTCAGGGGGAGACTTTGATATTGCAGGATGTTGCCTCTCAGGAGGCAGGTCAGGCTGAAGGGGCTTCTCAGGTTACTGTACTCCCCTCCCTTCCTAGGGTGGTTAGGCCCTCTCCTTCTCTTTCCAAGGCTTCTCCCAGAGGCAGGCCAGGTTTAGCTTCTGTTGGTGTCACTCCTAGTTCAACAGGGTCTGTGCCCAAGAAGCACATGCTTAAAATGGCAGAAGATTTGATTACTCTGATTAGAGGTTCTTTGCCCCCTCCTGATAAGAGGCCTAGGGTGGAGCCAGAGTTGGGAAGTTTTGAGCAGGCTTCGGATGTTTCAGAGTCTTCGGCTGAAGACTTGCAGGAGTACTCTCCTTATTCTGATTCTGATGCAGATGATTCTACTCCTTCTGCTTCTCCTCCAGAGGATTTTTCTTTTTCAGAGACACTTTATTCTATGAGGGAACATTTTAAGTGGGAAGGTCAGGACTTCTCTGATTCCCGGAAGAGGCTTAGGGAATTTTTGCTTTTACCCCAACATAGGCCCTTGGCTATACCCCCTGTTCTGGATGTTGTGGAAGATGTGTTTGCAGAGGCTTCACTTAATCCTGATTCTCTGCCTCCTGCTCCTGTTAAACCGGATAGGTATTACAGGGTGCCTGAGGCTCATAAATATCTTTATAAGAGTCCTAGGGCGGACCCAGAAACTATTAGTCAGGGACCTAAGGGTGTCAAGGCCTCTGTTGTAAAAATCCGGTTCCTCCAGATAAAGAGGCCAGAGCTTTGGATAGATGGGGAAAGAAGGTCTATACATCTTCTACCTTAGCTATGAGGGCTTTGAATTGCCAGTTTCATATGTTGAAATATCAAAACTTTCTTCTTTCTCAATTGAAGTCTAAGGTGGATGCTCTGGCGGAAGGCATTGAGTGTAAAGAATTACAAGATTTGGTGCATGTCTCTGAACAGGTGGGTAAGCATTCATTACAATGTGGTTTTGATGCTGTACAGGCCTCGTCTAGGGTGGCTGCCACTGGTTCAGTTCTTCGCAGGCACGCCTGGCTGAAGGATCAGAATTTATCTGACCATGTTAAGACAAGGATTTTGGATGCTCCTTTGCAGTCTGATGTGTTGTTTGGTTCACCTGTGGAGTCAGTCTTGAAGAAAATGGAAGACAAGGCTAAGTCTATGCAGGCTGTTAAAGATTTTTTGCAAGTTCAGCCTCCGAAGTTTAGTAGGAATTGGCCTGCTAAGGGGTGGACGTATCCTTCTTATGATTCTCAGTCTAGGGATAGATCTAGACGTGGTAGGGGCAGAGCTCAGAGTTCTTTCAGACCTAGAACAGGGAGTTCACCTGCACAATCTTCGGTGAGGGCAGGGGCCAGTCCTTTCGTAAACAGGCCCAATGACCTACCTTTTCAGCTGCCAGATCCTTCTTGCCTGGCAGCACCTTTGGGAGGAAGGTTGGCACTCTTCAAGGAAAATTGGAATTTGGTTACCCAAGACAAATGGGTATTGGATATCATACACCAAGGTTACAAGTTTTATTTCCATACCTTGCCTCCTTTCAAAGGCATGCCGGACGTTCCTCCTCAGCAAAGACTAGAGGCTCACAAACAAATTTCTCTACTACTTCAAATAGGGGCCATACAACCGGTCCCTCTGCCAGAAGTGGGCCTAGGATTTTATTCTCGCCTGTTTCTAGTACCAAAGAAAGGGAACACGTGGAGACCAATTTTGGATTTATCTATCCTCAACACATATCTGGACATTCCCAAGTTCAAAATGTTGACGTTACAACAACTTTTACCTCTGCTGGGCAAAGATCACTGGATGGTGACTCTGGATCTCAAGGAGGCTTACCTTCATGTTCCTATCAGGCTCAGTTGCAGGAAGTATCTGCGTTTTCGGGCTGGGACTTCTCATTATCAGTTCTCTGCATTGCCCTTTGGCTTATCTACTGCGCCCAGAGTGTTCACGAAGGTTCGGGCTCCAGTGATAGCTTTCTTCAGGCTAAGAGGAATACAAATCTATCCTTATTTGGATGATTGCCTGATTCTGTCCCAAGGGAAGGACGAACTTCTTCATCATTTACAGTATGTGATGGCAGTGTTAAGATGCCTGGGGTATTCTGTGAACGAAATAAAGTCCAGTCTAGTACCCTCTCAGGACATGTGCTTTCTGGGTGTGAGACTGAATACAGCATCCCAGATGGCCTTTTTGACCCCGGACAAACAAAAGAATCTTTCTCTTTACTTCCACCAATTGTCTCGTCAGTCCAGGCTGACTGCAAGGACAGTCCCTCAAGCCTTGGGGTTCATGGCATCTTGTATTCTGGTACTTCCCAATGCCAAACTGCATATGAGGAAGCTACAATGGTATCTCAAAAATGTATGGACACAGCACTGCCAAGATATGGACACTGTCATTCAGATAATACCTTGCATTCAAAAGGAATTTTTGTGGTGGGCTCAGGAATGTCACCTAAACAAGGGACTCTCTGTGACCCGGCCAGAGGCGAGTCAGATTCTAACGACAGATGCCTCAGACAAAGCTTGGGAGCTCATCTAAATGGAAAATGGGTACAAGACACGTGGCCTGCCAGACTTCAACATCTACATATCAACTTGAAGGAGATGTTAGCAGTCCAATTTGCATTGATAGCTTTCAAGGATTTACTTCTTCCAGGGCAGGTGTTGATTCTAACAGACAACACAACTGTCATGTGGTACATCAACAAGCAAGGGGAACGATTCTTATCCTCTATGCAGACAAGCAATGATTTTGTGGGAGACTGCTCTCAGTTTACAGCTAAATCTTCAGGCAAGGTTTCTGCCAGGAGCACAGAACTCCTTAGCAGATGTGTTGAGCAGACAAATTATGGATCCCCACGAGTGGAAATTGGATCCTCATGTATTTCAGAAATTGACAGTGTTATGGGGAGCTCCAGACATAGATCTGTTCGCTTCTCCACTAAATTACCAGCTGCCAAAGTTTTGCACAAAAAGGTTTCATCCCACAGCTTGGAAAGTGGATGCTCTCTCTTTCAATTGGAGCAATCTTCATGTGTATGCCTTTCCACCTCTGCCTCTCCTCCCAAAGGTACTCCTGAAGGTCAGACAGGACAAGCCAAACATGATTTTAATAGCTCCGGATTGGCCTCAACAGCACTGGTACCCATTACTGAGAAGTCTGGTACGGGAGCCTCCATGGCCTTTGCCTTCGATTCCTCACCTGCTGTCTCAGGAGAACAGTCATTTACTCAATGTCAAACTTCACTCTCTACATCTAACAGCCTGGCATATATTCTGTTTTAAACCCTGGAGGGTCTCAGCTTCCACAACAAGTTTTGAATGTTATTTTGGAGGCTAGAAGGCCTAGTACAAGGAAAGTGTACGCAGATAAATGGAAGAGATTTTTATTTTGGAGTGCAGCAAAGGACTTTGATGTTTCTAAACCTAATTTAAGTGTGGCTCTTCAATACCTTACTGAGTTACTGGACAAAGGTTTGTCCTTCTCCTCTATTAAGGTTCATGCTGCAGCAATTTCTGCTCACTATGACTGTGACCCACCATTGTTTTCTCATCCTTTGTTTAAGCAATTCCTTAGAGGGGCAAAGAATATAAGACCCCACGAGAGCTCCTACTCCTGCTTGGGATCTCAATTTTGTGTTGGAGAAACTCACTCTACAACCTTTTGAGCCTGCAGCGACTGCCGAGTTGAAATATTTATCATGGAAGACTGCTTTTTTGTTGGCCATTACCTCTGCGAGAAGGGTTTCTGAATTACAGGCCCTTATGGCGGTTGAGCCTTTCCTAATTTTCCACAAGGATAGGGTATCTTTGTACTAACCCTTCCTTTATGCCTAAAGTGGTTTCTAGTGTGGCTTTAAACCAAACTATTCATTTACCTACTTTTTATGCAAACCCCAAAATAAAGGGGAAAAGATTTTGCACACTTTGGATGTACACAGACAGTTGCGATATTATTTGAGCAGAACTAAAGGGTGCAGGCAGTCTCAGCGGTTGTTTGTTTCATTTGCTTTGGGTTCTCAGGGCAAACCTGTTTCAAAACAGACTATTTCTAAGTGGATTGTTTATTGTATTGCTTTCTGTTATTCCCATCATGGTAAGGAGATTCCAGCTGGGATTAGGCCTCATTCCACTAGGGCTACTGCCACTTCTACAGCTTTTTTAAGGGGGGTGGCTACTAAAGATATTTTGGAGGCAGCTACTTGGAGTTCTGTGCATACTTTCTCTAAGCATTACCACCTTCCACTTTACTCTAAATCTAGGGCTGGTTTTGCCACTGCAATTTTACAGGGCATTTTGGCAGCTCCTAATGCTTTATAGTTTTGCCATCCTCCCTTACCTCTGCTTTGGGATTCTACCCATATGTAAGGACTGCAGCAATGTGAGATGAAGAACATAGTACAGTTTTGTACCTACCATAAATGTAGATGTTCGAAGATCCACATTGCTGCAGTCCAATTTACCCTCCCCACTTTCCCTCTGTAGTTAGAGGCGGTTGTGTGGTTTGGGTTGTGAATATTGTAAATATTGTAAATATGATTAGTGCAGGGGTGGTTGGTTGTTTTGCTGTTTTTGGCTTTGGCCTTTCTTTTTAGGGCCTTCTGACATCTGGGGCAAGAAAAGACTGAGGATATGACGTCGGTCATGCGCATTTGTACCCTGACGTCCTGATGTCAGTTTTAAGCGCCTTGACCGACGTCAGCCTAATACTTTGGTATTCGGGCCGACCGAGGACAGCGGACTACCCATATGTAAGGACTGCAGCAATGTGGATCTTCGAACATCTACATTTATGGTAGGTACAAAACTGTACTTTTAGGGTGTTGACATTTGCACAATCAGTTTTTATATGTATTTTTGTATATTTTGACATTATACTGTTTTGTGCTGAAACATTTATGTGTAGTGTTTTAGACTTCTGTTCCAGAAGACTGTTTCAGACTTGGGAATGGTTTTCACTAATCCAGGAAGTGTTGTCATGTAAGATTTCCTATTTAAAACAGTATACTTTCTTAATTTCCTTGTATCTGATGAAGTTCCTGCTTTTATTTTTGGAACAAAAGTGATTATACCTTCTTGTTTGTCTAAATAAAGAAAGCATCTTTGTACTGAATTGTACTAAACGGGATGTGTTGGCTTGCTTTAAAGCACACATTGGAATATTTCAGGGCTCACTTGCTCTCATTGTCTGCATACTGCTTGTGCGACAATTTTCTTGGTGTCCACACAATATATCCCAACTAACAAACTAAAACAATGAGAAAAAGGTCACATAGGAAAACCAATTGGTTAAAATACACAAAAAGAAAAATCTAGCAAAGCTAGACTTTCCACTGCGTGATACCCTAAACATATTGTATCAGAGGCAACATGGGATATATGCAAATAACCCTTTAAATATATTAGGTGTTTCAGCTAAATGGCTTTGCTAGATTTTTCTTTTTGTGTTTTTTTTAACCAATGGGTTTTCCTGCGTGATCTTTTTCTCATTGTTTTAGTCTGTTAATTGGGATATTTTGTAGACACCCGAATGATTATGGATATCAGTTGGGTATGACAACCCGGTGTTTCCAAAAGTCAGACATTCCTCTTATGCTGTGCTGATGATGTCATAAGAAGGTAGAAACATGCATGTCCACAGTTAAAGGGGTTTGGCTTTATTGGCTTGAAATTGTCCAAACATAGACTTAAAAATAAAAGTAAAAGAAAAAGTCACAGACAATCAGAATTTCCATTTAGCTGAAACACCTGATGGCCTTAAAGGGTTATTTGGATTTATCCCATGTTTCCTGTGATACAAGAGGTTTAAGGTATCACACAGTGGAAAGTCTAGCTTTGCTAGATTTTTCTTTTTGTGTCCTTTTTAAAATAGGGTTCAACAAAGCTTTACAAGTCTTTTACTCTTTTCCCATACAATTTCCAAATTTCCCCAAGAATACCTCATGTCCCTGGAGATGTTCGTGTTGATTGATTATACCGCAGTGATTTTGTTCTTGTCTCTTTATCATACCTATTCATTTATGAACCTTATATTCCCCTAATCTTGCCATAACTAAGCTTTCCATATTCTATTTTGTGCCGTTTCTTGGCTTCCCCATTCCTCTGCATTAGGTTCATAGGTAGGTACTAGGCTATCGGCCCTATACAAGCCTAGCCAAAAAATGTACCCTGGCTTTCTCCACCCAAGAAAATTATTTCCTGTGCCCCTGTCGAGCAGAGCCACAGAAGTGATCCCTGGGGTGAATTTCCCATTCAATCATCAAGATTTTTCTTGGAGTGCTAATGAGGAGCTCTGTTTGACATAGATAGGTAGTCTGTTCCAGAGTATGGGAAGTTTCTGGGACAGGAATCTATCCCTCCAGCATGTTCTGTTTATTGTGGTGACAAGGTTAAGGTCCCTAGAGCGTGTAACTCGGAGGGATTGGGATTTCTTTAAGTGGAGCATGTTTAACAGCTCTGGGTTTGACATAGCTTTGTATGTTAGGCAGAGATCGCCCCTGAGTAGGCGGTATGCGATGGAGTAAAGCTGTAGTTTTTTGAGACGGTCTGCATAGGGCATCTGTTTGAGGCCAGTAATCCTCCTTGTGAGGTATTTCTGTGGTCTTTCCAGTTGGTGTAGATGTCTTGTGAGGTACATACCAAAAGGGGCGTTGTACTCTATAATGGGTCTAATGAGTGATGAGTAGAAGGGAACAATGACCTCTTTTTTTCTGGATGAGAATCCTTTTGTGATGAGATGAGCCACATAGAAGGATTTCCTGACCACTGTGGCGATGTGATTATCAAAGGAGAGACTACTGTCCACCTGTGTCCCAAGGTCTCTTATCACATTTTCGGTAGAATACCAGCTATGTGGTAGTTCATGGGTACAGAGTTTTTACCAAAGGGGATGACAGTACACTTTTGGCATTGAGCTTCAGGCCATGGCTTTGACACCAGGTATCTGTCTCAGTGAGGCCCTTTTGTAGTTTGTCCACATCGTTAGGAGTTGCGATTATTGGCTCTTAGTTTGCAGTCATCTGCAGACTTTGTTAGCCAAAGACCTTCTGTGCTGGCCTGCACTTCAGAGAAGTAGATACCAAACAGGAGAGGACCCAGGACTGAACCCTGTGGTGCTCCACTTGTCACTGGTCTGATGTTGGATTTTGGAATCCGCTACTTTCACAGTGTGGGTTCTGTCGTGAGCCAGTTGGCAACCCATCTTGTGACATAGGGATTTATATCTAGTTTAGTGAGCATATCTATAATTCCAGAGTGGGGGATGGTGTCGAAAGCCTTGGCGAGATCTAGATAAGCTGTGTGAACCATTTTACCCACATCTATGGCTTTGTTGACTGCTTCAAAGAAGTCAATCAGGTTTAGGAGACATGATCTGCCTTTTACAAATCCAAACTGAGTAGGGTCCAGAGTTTGGAGATTACCAATGTCTTTGTTTATGAGTTCCACGATGATAAGTTCCATGGCCTTGCAGACCAGGCTCATCAGGCTAATGGGGCGGTAGTTCCCAGGGTCCGTCGTGGCTCCCCCTTTGTGGAGTGGGATAACTGTCGCGGTGCGCCATTCAGTGGGTACAAAGCCTGAGGTGAGGCTATGATTGAACATGGTACTTTGGTAGGGTGCCAGTTCATTCTGTAGTTCGTGTAGAATGCAGCCTGGAATATTGTCAGGTCCCATGGATGCTGTGTTCTTGGCTTTGGAGAGTGTGTTTTTTACCTGTGCAGCCGTGATTATAGGAACTTTGCATTCTTCTGGTATAGAGATGGGCCCTCTTGGGGGTGAGAGGGGGGTAAAGGTAGCACTGAACCTCTCTGCCAGGATGTTGGCAGTATCAGTTGGTTCTGTATATTTAGTGCCATTGTGCTGTAACTCAGAGCAGATCTGAGTGTTCCCATTTAGATTCTTGACACAACTATAGAATGCTTTGTGGTTGTCTTTAGAGTCAGTGGCAATTTTGTTTTCGTAACTAGCTTTGGAGGATTTTATGAGGGATCTCAGCTTCTTACTGAGGTTGACCAGGGAGTTCCTCCAGTCATGGGATTTTACTCTTTTTTTGCAACAGTTTCTTTCTTCTGTTGTAGAGTTTGTTTATGGCAGAGAACCACCAGATTGGCTTCCTTTTTTTGGAGGGTAACATTTTGGTTCTATTAGGGATAGCATGATCCATGCACTTGTGTAAGTGCTTATAAAGTGCATTTGTGTAGGATTCGACAGTCATGCCTCTATTGTCCGTCTGCATGGGTGTCATAAAGTTTGCCACTTCTGTCTTAAGCAGTGTGAAGTTGGCTTTTGAGAAGTTTTTTACGATGGTTTCCCTAATTGGGGGTGGGGGTGGGATGTGGATTTCTAGACTGATTAGCTTGTGGTCAGATCTGACCAACGAGGAAATGACCTCGTTATACACCTTTTTTATAAAATTTCCAAATATCTCTAATACCGGTATAGGATCTGTGGCTTTTTTTCATGTTATAGGTTACCTGAGTTGGGCTGCAACACTTTGTGCTTTCTGTTGCATTTGTGTTTGTAATAAAAGTCGAGATTGTTATCAAAAAGTAGTTGCTTAAAGGAAACATTTGCAAACTCATTCATATTATCCAAATACTCTCTAATTTATTTAATTTATTATATTTATTCATTTATTTTTAGCACACTGCATTTGCTCCTCCTCTTGTTCTGTGAAATTGCTCTTCTTCTGCAGTACCTTAACCTTTGTCTTTCTCATCTGTCTTATTTCTATCATGCTTTTAAAATCCATCTTCATTTTTATATCATTGCTGTGCATTGTTTCAGTTTCTGTTGGTACATATACTGATATAGTTATTGTATGGTTCTCAGAGGTTTCCTTTAAATACACACACTTCTTGGAAATGCAATTTCTATCCAGTCCAGCTCAGTTTTTGTATCTTGGGAAATAATATTCAAATTAATGAGTTTCTGCTACTGAACTGACATCTTCTGTACCCAATATTGTCATATATTTCTATGGAGCCCTACCATCTTTATAGTATATTTTCCTTTCTAGGTCCCCCTGATGCAGTCTCAATATTGCGATCCAGGGTTCAGTTACTTTCATCAAATAATGTTCCTTGTCGACAGATTATTTCTCTCAAGCTCTGTAACAGTAATTTTAGGTGGAATATAAGTACATGCTAACTTAATCTTTTCCTACCAGTAACCCATTTGTATTACAATTCTACCATCATTGTCCTTTCTTTTCTCTGTTGTCACTCTTGAGGGCCACTAACAATCACTTTAATTGCTCCCCTTTGTCCATATTTTCTGATAAACATCCCAGTTGTTTGTCAGTTGGCACAGAGAGCTGAGGCTATGAGTTGTAGCTCCTGTGGTCCAGGGTGTGATTCCTTCTACCCTCATTTGCCTACTGTTTGACCTTGAGCATGTTGTTCAAGCAGAAATTGCTCCTGGGTTGTCCCTGTAAAGGGACTGTGTGCCTTCCTGATTAACAAATAGGTAGACTTGTTATTAATTCCTTTCTTTGCTAATTTAACAGGTTTGTTTCTGTCCAAATGAATTTCCTCCAACATGGTTTAATACTCTGCCTTTTGTCAGTACCTGTAAGGCTGTTTACATTAAATGTTAAATGAGCTAAAGAAAAAGTCAGGAGAGCAACCGTTTCTACAAAGGTGAGTTTCATAAGAAATGGGAAGAAAGCATGGATTAGCAACTCACAACAATTCTGGAAAGAAATCCCAAGAATTTTACTCCACAGAGTCAAAGAAAATGAAGTTGGGTATAACCTCTTTGCCATTATACAATACCAAATTATTCAGTTTGTGATGGAAAAAAGTGGGTTATTTTTGCACTTTATTTTGATGATAAGGACAGCTTCTTGAAATTTCTTGTGTTGCTGAAAACCCCTATCATGACATCATAAATGACTGAACACACAGTGCTGTAATGCTTAATGTATAGTCTATTGTATTTTCATGCTAAATACATCAGTAGAAATGTGTGTTTTTTTTTTGTTTTGTTTTTTTTTTGAAGACAAGTCTTCAACTTGATCTTGCAGGTGGAATACCTTACTTTGAAAATTAGCATGTGATAGTATACTAGTGAAACCATGATGCAAGTAAAAAGCTGATCTTTCTTGCTTACCCAGGAAGCTTTGCAGTTGTATGTAAACCATTGCAAATACCTACCATGACATCATTTTCATGGGTGTGGTTTTAGAGAAAATAATGAGTAAGCAGTGAACCTGAAAAATCATGTGTAGCTTTAACACAAGTGCAACTGGAAATTAAGTTGAATTTAAAACAAAGATGATTCAGAACATGACCATTGCACTTTACATTGATAGCTGCTAATATTGTAACACCCCCTCTCATACATGTACAACTTGACAGTTACTTCAGGGATTTTCCCCTCCCAGTTCAGGCATGCAGTCATAATCCCTCTTCCTTATGCCTGGGAGTGCAAGGCTATCAGACCAGTAGCAAAACTTTGCCCACTTTCAACATTTTTCAGAAAAAAAAAAATCTATAACCAGACCATATTAGCAAATATGTGCTTCTATGTGATACTCAACATACCTTCCGCAACTCCCTGTATACAATCATCATTCAAATATTCAGAAATCGGGATGAATCTAAATTAGCAGGTGGACTATTATTTGACATGACCAAAGCATTTTAAGCGGTCAACCATGACCAACCTCTTCCTTATTCATAAGGTAAACACACTCAACCTTGGAACCCAGAAGAGTGTTATGGTTCCAAAGTTACCTTCAAGACAAGTTATTCCAGGTGTACTCAAAGAATATTTTCTCTAACAAAGGCTCCTTTAACTCAGGGGTATCCCAAAGTTCTCTTCCATGTCCACTGCTTTTCTACCCCCTCTACTCCTCCAAACAGGAACCCTTGTCCCAAATTAACATTTGCATCCACAAGTATTAACTGTTTTAATCATGCTAATTCTCATGTTAATACTTGTGTTTCTATGTGTACAGATTGCGATCTCAGATGTGAAAAAACAACTTACAGCTTTCAATAAATGTTACATTTTAGCCTCAAGAAAAAGTGTACTTGCTACCCTTAAATAAATTAATGCAATAAGTATAAAAGTGCACAAAGTACTAAGGCTGCTTGGTAAACATCTGCTTTTACAAATATTCGCTTCTCCCAGTTTCAAGCTTTAATTTACTTTTTGTTTTCACTGAGTAACTTGTCAGTCTCTTTTTATTACATCATACCTCACAGATTTCACTTACTGTACAGACCACTTTACCTCCTCCGGTTCTACGCTCTGAACCTAGTCCATCCATTCCACTTGGATAGCCACCCCCCCGACTAGTCTCCAGTTGGTCTCTCAGGACATCATCTCTTTTGATTCTTCCACAGAACACCCCACTGAGGAAGTCCCTCTGAAGAGAAGGTATAAAAGGAGTCACCTAGATTCCCATCAGGAATCTCTTATGGAAGATACCAATTTTGATGAGAGAAAGGGGTCCCCCAGATCTTCACCTGAATTTGTCTCCTTTTGAGACATCCTAGAGCTCCTGAAAGAAAAACATTGTTGGTTATTTGATACCCCTTCCCAGGAGGAATCAGTGTTCCTGGAGACTTTCATTTCTGACCCATCTACTTCTTGGGTGACTCCCACTGCCGATAAACTCATTGATCTTGTTTCTCATTGGGAATAGAATGAGCTGGGTGCTGTTGAGCCAATTCCAAAAAGACCAGACAAAATTCTAGTCCCCTCCCCCCAAGAACTGGGCATACTGGAGCAAGGCAGTCCCAGTCGATGCCATGGTTGTGGCAGCAGACACCAAAAAAAGAGCTTGCAGAATAGAGTTCTTCTGTCCATCCTCATATCAGAGAGTCATGGGCTTTGGACAGATCTCTTAAGCACTTATATGCTTCACTGACCTTTGTCCTTAGGTCGCCAGATTATCTGGCACATTTTACGAGATTACAAAGAGATTTGACCAAAGAGCTTTCCAAATCTCTTTCTTGGGACCATGTGTGCCAAGCTTCTAAATAGAGTATCCTCACAACTGGCCACTCTCCAGTCTATTTTAATGCATCCATGAGGTTGAACTCCCATGCAATGGAAGGTACTTTACAGGTGGCAAGTTCAGGCATAACCATTAGGAGATATGCCTGGATTCAACTATTTAATTTTGCTGAGCCCTTTAAGTCTTCATTCATCAATGCTCCTTTTCATGGATCTTCCCTGTTCTGCCCCAAGGTAAAAAACACACTCTCCAGATGTGAGCAAGTGGGAAAAACCCTGTCTGCCATGGATGTACATTTTTCAACCCCTCAAAAACCTTTTTCAAGGAATCATCGAGGAGGTAAAATGTGGTTTTGAAAATCCCTGGGTCACGTTTTAGACTCATGTGCAGATAGTTCCTCCAGAGACAGAGGCGGGAACTGAAGTGGAAGATGCTGCCCCTGCGGCAGAGGTGGCCTTGCAGAACTATAGCTTCAGATATTCCTTCTTGGATAAGCCCTGTCAGTGCTCCTGAATGGAGGCCCGACTGTTTCCCTCTGGAGGCAGTTGGGGGACATTTGTCTGTGCACCAGAGAGTCTGGCTATTTATAATGAAAGATTACTGGGTGCAGTGAATCATATCTAGAGCTTATCCTATATAAATTGTCCCTAGCTCCCCCAGTCAAAATGAAAAGAATCCCCAATGTTTCACACAATCAGAGGGAAGCAAGCGGCTCTAGAAATAAAAAAAAAAGCTACTAGAAAAAAAAAAGTCATCTTGGAAGTCCCTCCCAGGCCAGAGGGGATCTGGAACCTACTCAAGATTCTTCTTGGTCCCAAATTTACAGGGGACTTGAGACCAATTATTGATCTCAGGAAACTAAATCAGTTTGTACAATGTTCAAGGTTTCAGATGGTCACTGTTCAGTCCATTTTGCCTCTACTGCATAAGGATGATTGAATGTGCTCCATAAATCTGATAGATATGCACTATCTGGCTGGGAACCAGTCATTACCTGTTCAGGGCACTGGCCTTTGGTCTCAACACAGCCTTCAGGGTGTTCACTATATGCATGGCAGTGGTAGGAGCTCATCTGAGCCTGCCTAGACGACTGGCTCCTAACTGCTCCAACCAGGCATCGACTCCTACAGGCAAGGGACTACTTCCTCCAGTTGTGCATCCTACTAGGCATCATTGTCTGTTAACAACAAATCACAGCTCATGCATGCCCAGAGTTTGGAGTTCACAGGTGCTTATATAGACACAGTTACTCAGATAGCCTCTCTTCCCTCTATTCAAATTCAGGCATTGAGATCCCGGGTCAGGAAAGTAATACAAAATTCTTCTGTTTGAGCACAATTAATTTTACAAGCCTTGGGATTCATGGAAGAGTCTATAACCCTCATTCCTTTGGCCAGGTTTCACATGTGAATACTTCAGTGGATACTGTTGACTCAGTGGTTCATTCTTCAACATCCCTTAACTGCTCTAGTCAATATCACACAAGCATGCAAAAGGTGCCTTTTTTGGTGGATTCTTTCGAATTAACTCTTGGAAGGTCATCTATTTGTTTTTCCCCTGCTCATGGCCGTGGTGACCACAGACGCCTCCCATTGTGGCGGGGCACTAATGAGAGGGACAATCTGAGCTACATGGTCCTCCAAAGAGGCCAAGACGCAGTGTTCTAGAAAAGAGAGCAGTTCTCCTAGCATTACAGGCCTTTCCAGATACTCTGCCATCTGGGACAGTTGCTGTTCAGACGGACAGTATGTCAGTGGCCTGGTACATCTTATCCACTTTGTTGAGGAGCAATGAGAGTGTGGGAGTGCACAATCTCATTTGGTCACTATCTGATAGCAATGCACATTCTGGAGAAATCCAGCATTATTGTGGACAAGCTAAACAGGTCCATTCCTATGCTTTACAAATGGTGTCTTAGTATCAAAGTGGTAGAGAGGATTTTCCGTTGATGGACCAGCCATGCTGTGATCTGTTTGCATCTCCCCTCAGCAACAAGTGCAGCAGGTTCTTTGCCCTGATCCGTCCAACAGGGGAGTCACCGAGAGATGCTCTAGCCCATGATTGGCCCTCCAGTCACCTTTATGCTTACCCATATTACCTCTCACCATATATGAACCCATTCAGGGCTTTGTTTTAAATGTGGCACACTGCAATTACAGAACCATGTCAGAATGACAGACTGTAACAGTTAACAGCTTAAAACTACACCTTTGCTGTTCAAGTCACAAGACTGCAAAACAGCGTGCTTTCTGGTTGTACAATGACTAAAAAGGTGTTAACTATGTTGGTACAGTGCTGTTAAAGTATATCAGGAAAATGCATTCCAGGAATGTGGAGCTTTTGCACTACAATAGGTCTAATGGGTTCTGTCTCATATAGTCTTAATAAATTTAAGATTGCAAAATGATTAATGCACTTTTTTGCACATTGTGGAAATTCTGCTTTGTAGATGCTGTCAAGAAATTTGTTAGAGGTTAAAAGTCTAAAAAAAATTACATCCTCAGAAAGTTAAAAGAAAAAAAGTGTAGTTTCAGTAGTAAATGACTTGGAGTAAACAGTAAATTATAATGGACTGATGTTTCATGAGGGTGTGGTACAGCGGTTCATTGCTGAGTGTTGCTACCTTACATCCTCTGGTTCCCCAGGTCTCTTACCAGCTGGAGTGCCATTTGTGCAGACTGAATATTATTCTTGTGGCCTTGTAGGAATTTGCAATGCTCTTCATATTCTTCTCACATGCCAAAGACATGGTGCTAGATGAATTAACAATCCTCTAACTTGCCTGGTGCGTGTGTGTGCGCCTGTGTGTGCGTGCGCCTGTGTGTGTGCGCGCTCCTGTGTGTGTGCGCGCTCCTGTGTGTGTGTGCGCGCCTGTGTGTGTGCGCGCCTGTGTGTGCGTGCGCCTGTGTGTGTGTGCGCCTGTGTGTGTGTGTGTGTGTGTGTGTGTGTGTGTGTGTGCGCACCTGTGTGTGCGCGCGCATGTGTTTGTGTGCGCGCCTGTGTTTGTGTGCGCGCCTGTGTGTGTGTGTGCATGCGTGTGTTATTCCATGCTTTCTACAGCCGTGCTCCGTTGCTTAGTGGGACCAGCTCTTGTTCACCTGCAACCGTGACTATAAAAATCATGTTGATGATTTGGAATATAACTTGAGTGTTATAACATTGATCCCTAGTCTTGTATTGATGTTTGTTTTGTTTTTTTTCTTTCATAATTAGTGCCTTCATATCCAGTGCAAGGAGACTTAATGCATCATTCTAAAGTAAAGTAGTTTAACCAAAAGACCAAAATATTTTTTGGGCATTAAAATGTCTGAGTTGGAGCTGTGGAAAATTTCATCAAAGCTTATGTTAACAGTTTTTCTGTTTTTGTACTCCATTTCTTTTCCATTTTCATGAATATGAATGGATGATAAGCTGATGTCTGTGTTAAAACTGTCACTCTTATGTGTAGTATAAAAATCTGGGATTTTTTTTTTGTCACATATTTGACAGTTATCATTTACTTGAAAGTGATGGTCCTACTGTGTCTGCACCATTTGTTACAAAAAGCTACAAATAAAGCTTCTGGTTGCAAGTGAGTAATAAATATTTGTGGATAAGGCAGCAACATTAATACATTAATATATATATTTTTTTTGCTTCTTTACCTCAAGGTGAGTGATTTTACCTGGAGCCATGACGGAACCCAAGCACTTATATCATACCGAGATGGCTTTGTTTTGGTTGGTTCGGTAAGTGGGCAACGACACTGGTCCTCTGAAATCAATCTCGAAAGTCAGATCACATGTGGAATATGGACGCCTGATGACCAGCAGGTATTTGTAACCTCCATGTGTTGTATTATCTGCATTTCCTCATTAATCCAGTCAGTATTTATTTACCTCATTTACATAGAAACTTTTAAAATAAGTGAGTTTGCAGGTTTTTATTTCCTTATAGTGTCTGTATTAGGAAATCATGCAGAGTTTTTTTTCCTTCTCATCCATATTGTTCCACTACTTAAGTGTATGTAACCTTTTATCAAACTTGTACATGTATTGACTGTTTTTTGTGACATTAATCTCTTATAATGCATAATATATGAGCAATATCTTGTCTGGTACAAATATATAGTTATAGGAGAAGTACCTTGTTGGCAGCGTATGACTTTAAATAAGGGAAAAACAGTTAATTATCATTGTTCTTTGTATGTATAATCAGTTTTAACTATGTACTGTGATAACGTCATCATTTTAGCTGAGCATAAAGCTTCATTGAATATGGTGATCCATTTGTGCCCCTTTCCCAAACATGAGAGTTGTTTGTCTTTTTGGCTTTTCCCGGTTAGGGATCGCCACAGTGGAACTCTGGTCTGCTAATGATTGGCAGTCGATTTTTATGGTGCCGAGTTGCCAGCCCGATGCCCAACCTTCAGCGAAGGGACGCCCATTCACGCATGTCTTTCGGAGGCCACTCGACCGCGGGGAGGACATACAGACTCCACATAGAAGGTATTCCAGCCAAGAATCGAACAGGAGAACCTCTTGCTGTGAGGTAACAACGCTACCACTGTACCACCGCACCCAAACATGAGAGTATCATAGAGAAAATAGTACAGGGGATATTTTCCATCAGAAGATTTTCCATCAGAAAATGTCTCCGGGAAGTAGATTGTGGTTATCTCTCTAGTTCTAGTGATTCCCTTTCACATCATTGTTTTTCTCTGAATGAGTCGCGATTTTTCTGTGACCAGCTTTTTTTTGGGGGGGGGGTTATAGATACAGGGGAGAAAAGCACTTCCTCCCTGAAACTGTCTAAGGATTAGCACCTGTATCTCTGTATCCCTCAATCAAAAGAGGTTGTTATTCCCCTCTACTTATCCCTCATATGTCCCATATCAGAATATGATGCACCCTGTGATATGCACCGGTTTAGACACCTACCTCTGACTGAAAAACCCTCACTTAAAAAAATCTCTGGTATGAGCTCAGTATGTCACCTAGGAATTCTAAAAGTCATGTCTGTCTTCGGTGTCCTACAGACCTTTACAAAGTGGTCTTTTCCTGTCCTGTTGGGCTTTAAATAACCCAGTCTTGCTTGACTTTTACTGCATATCCACAAGACTGGTAGTAAAACAAATTCAGGATCAAGGGGCCTACATCTGTATTGCAACAGAAAAAGGATTTGGCATGACTGATGTACCTCTCAAATAATATCCCACCTCTGGAACACGATCCTGCTTTCTGCAAAGCAAGTCATGCCTCTCACTATCTTTTAATCTAACTTAGAAAAATGCATGGGTACTGCAAATATACCCTAGCCTAGCCCACCCTTTCTTTATGGCCAAGGGGAGAATTACTAGTTGGATATTCTGTGTATCAGTTGGCACTACAGTGATTAGGCTTCAAAAGGCTTAACTCTTGTATTGCTTACTAGCAACCTGTGACTACATCTTACAGGTTTCCTTTTCTAGGACATACTGTTGACTTTATTGTGGAGTTGTAAAGATTACTAAAATATCCTTATACTGTATCAAATTCAGTTTTTGCAGGATGCATGCAGCATGAGTGGATGGGTAACAGAAAGTTCACACCGGGGATCACACCAACAGCACTACTAGATAGGGGCCAAGGGTACTAGCTGCTAGTACAAGGGTCTAGGGAACTACTAAAGGGGCGGTGAATACCGCACAATGTGGCTGGGCTAATATATGCCTTCGGGCAGATAGCCCAGTACCAACCTATGAACCTATTAATCATGGAAACTTTTCAGTCAGAGTGTTAGAAACCTTCAGCCAAAAATGAGCTAGATTGAAAAGCCCGTGTTCTGTGCCCCCCCCCCCCCATTATGAATAGTGTATAATTGGAATGTTAGTAATTCTGTTGTTTTCAGTAAGACTACTAAGCTTTATATGCGTGTTACAGGCCAAGCAGCACTTTTCTGGGATTTTTAAAAAGCATAGTGCCAGACAATGTTGTACAAGCACCTTTTTCATTACCATGCCATCTTCGAAGTATTGAGTTACAGACCTCTATCTGAAGTTTTAGTACATCAAAAATGGCCCTAACACAGAAACAGAGATCAAAGCCGTGCTAAAGATTTTTATTTTGCAACCTTAACTTGTGTTAATATGACTGTGAAATTAATATCGAAGCAGAAAATCCAAAAGCCATGCAGGTTTTAAGGATATTCTAAAACTAACAAGTACCATGCTGTTTATTTGGATATGACAAATTGCTGTAAACAAAACAAAACTTTGCCAATTCCAGTTGAAAATGGACTGCTATTCATTTTTTTTTCTTCATTTACATATACATGCATGTATGTATGTCAACTTTGTTGATTCATTAAAACAGAATTGCTTTGTTTTTGTTTGACTTGTTTGAAGTTCTCATTTTCACACATGACCAGAAAACCATTTTGAATTAACATATAGTTCTGAAATTCATTGAATGTTTCTTTTAATGGGAATTAAATTTTGTTTTTTTTATTTTTGTTATGTCACTTTACAGTCTGTTTTATTTTGTGTTCTTACTGCTGTGTGTAATGCTGATCTGAAGTTGTTGTCTTCATTTGGTCTTCAACCTGTAGTTTCCCATATCCGGCATGGGTCTGACCGCATATCCAGTATCTGATCCGAGCTCAAAGCTCCTCCCCCAGACAAATCTGTCAAGTCTAAGGACAGGGCCAGGAAGTGATCCCCGGATTGCTCGGCTTTGGCGGGCCCTCCAACTAAAGCTAGGTTGGCGCTGAGGAAGGAGTCTCTCCACCTCTGTTTCCTATGATTCTCTCAGGAGCCGGAGTAGCTTCGGATCCTGTCACTGGCGCAGGCTTCCCCTCACCACCACTCTAGGCTGGTGTCGGGGTCTCCTATTCTCGCTCCACCCCTAACCTT
This sequence comes from Protopterus annectens, assembly GCF_019279795.1. Classification (NCBI taxonomy): domain Eukaryota; kingdom Metazoa; phylum Chordata; order Ceratodontiformes; family Protopteridae; genus Protopterus; species Protopterus annectens. The sequence continues at coordinate 656,239,016 of NC_056725.1, forward strand.
TCCGAAGCAGAGATGCATAGGATGATTTGGAAGTTTCTCTGTGCCCAGATTCAGTTGGGAGTCCTGCCTGCCCCTCTCCCTGTGGAGCCGGGGGCATACAATCTGCGTTCATCCCTATTGCTCCTTCTCTGACCCGACCACTGATTTTGGAGCACTTGGATCCGAGGACAGTTGGCATCGAGGGGTCGGCTGCGATGCTACCTTGTACTTCGACGCTGGCTATGACCTTGAGCAGGTCGGATCTGACAAGCCCGAATCTGTCCAACTCTCGGAACCATAGCTTCAGCACCAGATCTGAGGGGATGACATCAACTCCTTTGGAGTAGAGCCTTTCCTTTGGGATCTCAGCGCCTGTAAGTTTGGCTCTGGGTCCCACGTTGGGTCAGAGGGTTACGGCTCCAACCATCGTGCCTTCTCAGGAGATCTGTTCCCCTTCGGCTTTCGATGTGGTAGAGAGAGTCCTCTTGATCCCATCAAGACCCTTGACAATCTCGTCTTCAGAGTTAGGCTTCCTACTGACTCCCTCTGTTTCTGGTACAGACACAGCCATTCTACCATCTCAGGGACAGCCTGCTGCTTCATCGAGATGTTGGCGAGTCCTCCTCAGAGACCCCCACTGAGGAGATCTCCCCCAAACATATGTGCAAAAGGAGGTACTTGGATTCCCCTCCAGAGTCCCTCATAGAAGACACCAATTTGGAGGAAGAGGAAGGTTCCCCCGGCCGACCCCCCCTAAGGATGTCTCCTTTGGAGACATCATGGAAGTCCTACACCAGTGTGTGGGGTGGTCTGCCCAAAAACCTAACTCTGACGAATTTGTGTTTCTGGAGGCATTTGACGCAGGACCTTCTACTTCTTGGGTGTCCCCTCCTGCAGATCCTTTGGTGGATGTCATAACATCTCTGGAGTAGAAGGAACCAGACATGGTGGAGCCCATTCCCAAATGCCCTGACAAGGTTTTGTGTTCCCCTTCGGACAGGACCCATTGGACTAAAGGATCCCCGGTTGATGCCATGGTGGTGGTGGCTGCCACTAAGAAGGAGCTCACTCAGAAGAGCTCCACGGTCCATCCTCCTGATCGAGAGTCAAGGATGATGGATCATTTTGGGAAACGGGTGTACTCTTCAATTACTTTTTCTGTGCGGGAGCTGAATTATATGGCACGAGTGATTAGACTGCAGCGAGACCTGGTCAAGGAGGTCTCTGAGTCTACCCCTGAGTCCATGTCGGTGGAGGACAAGAAAGTGTTCTCCTCTCAAATGGTCACCCTGACTTCTATCGCTAACAATTCTATACTTCAAATTTCTCATGCTACCGAGGGCACCGCTAGAGCTGCCAGTACAGGCATTGCCATCAGGCACCACGTCTGGCTATGGCTCTGTGCCTTCACAGAACACTTCAAGGTGTCTTTAATGAATGCCCCGTTCGAAAGTTCCTCCCTTTTTGGGAAGTTGGTACGTGAGAATTTAGTCCAGAGTGAAAAGGACGAGAAGACTCTGCCATCGGGATCCGCTTTTCAGCCCCTCAACAAACCTTCTCGAGGACTCACCGGGGACCAAAAAGATGTGGTTCCGAAAATCTCAGAACTATTCCCAAGACACTCAGGACTCTCCTTTCCCCAGGGAGAGAGGAGGATTTGATAGATGCCGCCCTAGAGAAGAGGGGCTCCGAGGAATCAAGGGTCTCATGAGCCTTTCTTTGAGAGACCCACTCAGCAACCCTGAAGGGTTGCCCGGCTGCTTGTCTCTGGAGGCAGTCGGGGGTCATCTATCGCTACATCTAACAGCGTGAGAGTCCATCACGGAAGATTGTTGGGTGTTGCAAATTATATCCAGAGGCTATTCAGTCCCCTTTCTCATGTCACCTCATCCACCCAGATACCTTGCGGAAATTCCACCCATGCAAAGGGAGGATGCAGCACTGGAGATCACAAGGCTGCTAGAAAAGCGAGTTATCCAAGCCATCCCCCCAGACCAGTCTGGGTTAGGCATTTATTCCATGTTGGTGCCAGAGAAGATGGGGAACTTGAGACCCATTCTGGATCTTTCCACCTCAAACCTGTCTGTGGCCAAGACAAAATTCCGGATGGTCAGCCTTCTATCTATCCTGCCCTTCCTGCAGGGAATGATTGGATGTGCTCGGTCAGTCTCCAGGATGCATATTACCATATCAAAATGGACAGGCGCTCTCAGAAGTTCCTCTGCTTACAGCTGGGGGCCAGTCATTATCAGTTCAGAGCACTCCCCTTTGGTCTCACCACAGCCCCCAGGGTGTTCATCAAAGTGATGGCAGTGGTAGCAGCTCACCTGAGACTCCAGGGCATACAGACCTGCCCCTACCTGGATGATTGGCTTCTCACCGCCCCTTCCAGGCATCAGCTCAATCAAGCGAGGGATTCCCTTCTTCTCTTAGCCCAGTGGGTGTGCATTACCATCAGTCTCAACAAGTCATCTCTGGCCCTGGCTCAAGTGTTAGATTTCATTGGGGCTTGACTGGACACAATTCAAACTAGTCTTTCTTACCTTGGACAGGATTCAGTCTCTGAAGCTAAACGTCATTTGCATTCTACAAGCCCAGTCATCAACAGCGGAAATGATATTAAGGGTGTTGGTGTCCATTGCGGCCATGATCAGTCTCTTTCCCATGACATGCTTTTACATGTGGGTTCTTCAATGGACCGTCGAGGTCCATGTTAGTTCTCCCTTTGTTTCACCCTGTTTAATCTCTTGGGTGTGCAGGGGACTCTCTTCTGTGGTGGATTCAATCCCTGGATCTGGCCCAAGGTCGCTTCTTTCTTCTGCCCTCCCCCTCGACCACGGTGACTTTGGACACCTCCCTACTAGGGTGGGGGGGGACACTGCTCGAGAAGAGCAGTCCAAGGCACGTGGTCCCCCTGTGAGACCAGATTGCATATCAACGTCCTGGAGATGAGGGTGGTGCTTCTTGTGTTGCAGGCTTTCTATGCCCAACTTCCCCCCAAGGACGACTGCTGTCCAGACGGACAATATGTCTGTGGTCTTGAACATCAACAAACAGGGGAGAGTCAGGTCTTACCCTCTGTGTCACGAAGTCATGAGAGTGTGGGAGTGGGTGATCTCCACCAGTCGTTTTCTGGTGGCAACACACATTCCGGGGAGGTCCAGCATTCTAGAGGACAGGCTCAGCAGGTCTATTCTGATGCCTTATGAGTGGTCTTTGAAACCTTCAGTAGTGAAACAAATCTTTTTCAAGTGGGGTCAGCGTTGCTGCGTTCTCTTTGCCTCTCCTTCCAGTGCGAAATCCATCTAGATGTTCTTAGTGTTTCACTTTTGCAGACATCACACTTGGATTATCTGCCTGCAGGTAGCCCTCAGTTGGCCCGAATACCAGAGTCTTGGGATTTCTTTGTCGGATTCTGTCACCTCATCCATGACATCAGGTTGTCGGGGGTATAAAACATGCAGCCGACGCCATTACATCAGCTTTTCTTTCCGCGCTGGAGACTGAAGCAGTTCACAAGTGCCGGTCGGCAGCTACCTGAAATTTTTGTTTTTTTGAGTTTCAAACCTGAAGTCTTCTAAAGCTAAGTACTCAGTTGGGGATCCTTTTTTCTTGCTCTAACAGATGTCAGAAAATAACAATTGTCTTGCCTGTGGAAAGCAAATACCTCACAGAGATTTTCATTCTTACTGCGTCACCTGTTTAGGCCCAGACCACGACATCCTCGCTGTCACTTTTGTGCCTTGTTCTATTCGTCGTAGGGCTATTTTTGTCAAATTCTTTCGCTCTCATTCTCCGTTTTCCAAAATGGCTTCAGTAAGCCATCCGACTACTGACCTTCTGAAAAAAATGCAAAGATAAAGACAAGAGACAGACCGCATCGGTTCAAAACTGCTGACAACCCTTCCATTAAGCTAGTCGCCAGTTTACCATTACTCAGTGAGGCTCTTTCTCGCAGCCCCTGTTACCCGCTTCTACAGATTCACACGCCTCTGCTGAGACCCATTTGGAGTCCAGTATGTCGCGAGATGCTTCTTCGACTGTGGAACCTGCGGATGTCTCTATCTTGGATGGGTCCGGAGCCGCTGTGCAGGCACCGGCTTCTGAGGGTGTATTCAGACCTTCTGATGTTATTATCAAACCGACTACTTCATTAATGACTAAATCTACTGAATTTCTCAGGTCCAGAGTTTGCACTACGCCTAGGAAACCGATGGCCAAAGGACATTCTCAAGCTCCCATGCCACAGAAACAAATGCTTAGAATGGCTGAAGACCTTATTACTTAAATTAGGGGAAGCCAGCCTTCCCCCTCTAAAAGTCAAATAATTGATTTTCCTTCTCATTCTTCAGACCATGAGTCTGATGACTGTGACCCCATGTGATTACCAGGACATACCTTTATCTACCTATGAGGACTCAGATGCAGAGGATTCAGTTCCCTCAGCCTCCCCCTGAGGAGTTTTCTTTCGGTGAAACCTTGCATACCCTAAGAGACCATTTCTGCGGGGAATGCCAGGACTACCCACAGTCCAAAAAGAGACTTAGGGAATTTTTAGACTTGCCTCAGCATAGGCCTCTAGCGATTCCCCCTGTCCTGGATATTGTAGATGATGTCTTCATGGAATCCAGCCTTAGCCCTGATACTTTGCCACCTGCTCCTAGAAAGCCTGACAAATACTAAAGAGTACCTGACTTTCACAAATTTCTTTTTAAAAATCCCACTGCGGATCCAGAGACCATTTCCCAGAGACCTAAAGGTATAAAGGCTTCTGCAGCCAAAAGCCCTACCCCTTCAGACTGGGATTCTAGGGCTCTAGACAGATGGAATAAGAAGGTTTGTACATCTGCAACTCTTGTCATCAGGGCTTTAAATTGCCAGTTTCACATGTTGAAGTACCAGCAGCATATTATTGATCTAATTAAACAAAAAATGTTGTTGATTCCTGATTGTGCAGAAAGCAAGGACTTAAAAGGCTTAATGCATTCTGCAAACCAAGTTGGTAAACATACTTTGCAGTGTGGTTTTGATGCCTTAGAAGCATCTTGCAGGGCTGTTGTCACTGGGTCTGTTCTGAGAAGGCATGCTTGGCTGAAGGAAGAAATCTTTCCAGACCATGGCAAGGCAAAGTTACTTGATGCTCCATTAAACCAAGAATATTTGTTTGGCTCTAAAGCAGAAGTTATTCTTAAAAATATGGAGGAAAAAGCTAAATCCATGCAAACTGTTAAAGATTTCTTACAGGTACAGCCACCTAGATTCAGTAGGCATTGGCCTTCAAAAAACTGGTGCTTTCCAGTCCCTTCCAGACCTTCTCAGCCCAAACCCAGGGGCAACAGACCTCGAAGACTACAGTCTCAGGGTATGCACAGATCTAAACAATGGAGTGCTCCCTCCTCAAAAACAGGAAGTGGTAACCCCCCCCCCAGGGAAAAAGTTCACAATGACTTGTCCTTAATCCTTCCTAGCCATGTCCAAGTACTTGCACCCGTAGGAGGAAAACTCGCCCTGTATGAAAAAACTGGGGAGTATTTTACCCAGGACCGATGGGTCTTAAACATTGTATCCCAGGGATACAAATTCTATTTCCACTCTCTGTCAACCCCAAGTGGATTGCGAGACCTTCCTCCAAACCAGTGGACAGAGGCCCCAAAGCAAGTACTTTCTCTTCTCAGTATCAGGGCTGTTCAACCTGTGCCAACAGAGCAAATGGGACAGGGTTTCTACTCCAGGCTGTTCCTGGTGCCCAGGAAAGAGAACTCTTGTCGCCCTATTCTGGATCTGTCATCCCTAAATACCATCCTGGTGATACCAAAATTCAAAATGCTTACACTCCAGCTGCTCCTTCCTATGCTAGCCAAGGACTCCTGGCTAGTCACTCTAGACTTAAAAGAAGCTTATCTGCACATCCCCATAATGGAACCTTGCAGGACATGTCTACGTTTCAGGGCAGGCTGTATGCACTGTCAGATGTTCTTCGTTCCCCATTGCTGCAGTCCTTACTATTGGGTATAGTCCGCGTCCAGTCGGCCCGAATACCAGAGTATAAGGCTGACGTCGGTCAGGGCGCATTAGACTGACGTCAGTACGTCAGGGTACTAATGCGCATGACCGACGTCATATCCTCAGTCTTTTTTGCCGCATGGTCCGATGCAGAAGCATTTTTGCGAGTGCAGGTTGGCGTTCTGAAATATTTCCGAAACCGGAGTTTCAGACCGAAACAGAGTTGGCTAAGTACCCGTTGGGAACATTTTGTTTTTTTCTTGCCTCAGTATTTAACGGATGTCAGAAAAAGTGAATAACTGTATTTCTTGTGGGAAACAGATACCTCATAGGGATTTCCATACCTTGTGTATACCTTGTTTAGGGGCTGAGCACGGCGTTGTTGGTTGCCGCTATTGTGCTAGGTTTAACAAACGCACTATTAAGAGGAGGTTAGACTGTGCCAGGTTAGTGTTTGGGAAGCGTTAATTATAAAATGCCGCCGGATGCTCCGGCGCCCGCAAATCCAAGAAGCGCAAGGACAAAACAGCGAAGCCTAGGGTTGATGAACCGGCAGTCCCGGACGTCGGTTCTTTAGAAGGCTCAGTGGAGCCAGAGGTTTTGCCAGGTGTTTCCATGGAGTCTCAGGCAGAAACTTTACTGTTACAGGATGTGCCTTCTCAGGAGCTAGGCCAGGCTGAGGGGGCTTCTCAGGTAACTGTTCTTCCCTCTCTTCCCAAGGTGGTTAGAGCCTCTCCTTCTGTTGCCAAAACTTCCTTGAGAGGTAGGCCTACTTTAGCTTCAGTGGGGGTTTCTCCTAGCATTTCGGGTTCTGTACCTAAGAAACATATGCTTAAAATGGCAGAAGATTTGATTACTATGATTAGAGGTTCTATGGCCCCGCCTGATAAGAGGCCTAGGGTGGAACCGGAGTTTGATAGTTTTGAACAGTGTTCAGAGGCTTCAGAGTCTTCGGCGGAAGACTTGCAGGAGTATCCTACTTATTCTGATTCTGATGTGGATGATTCCACTCCTACAGCTTCTCCTCCTGAGGATTTCTCATTTTCAGAGACTCTGCATTCCATGAGGGAGCACTTTAAATGGGAAGGCCAGGATTACTCTGATTCCAGGAAAAGGCTTAGGGAATTCTTGTTTCTACCCCAGCATAGGCCCTTAGCTATTCCTCCTGTGTTGAATGTGGTGGAAGATGTTTTTGCAGAGGCTACACTGAACCCTGACTCTTTGCCTCCTGCTCCTGTTAAGCCTGATAGGTATTATAGGGTGCCCAAGCTCATAAGTATTTGTTTAAGAGTCCTAGGGCGGACCCAGAAACTATTTCTCAAGGGCCTAAAGGTGTTAAGGCTTCTGTGGTTAAAAATCCTGTTCCCACTGATAAAGAGGCAAGGGCTTTGGATAGGTGGGGAAAGAAAGTGTATACTTCTTCCACTCTAGCCATGAGGCGTTGAATTGTCAGTTTCACATGCTAAAATATCAGAATTATCTCCTTTCACAATTAAGATCTAAGGTGGATGCTTTGGCGGAAGGTATTGAGTGTAAAGAGTTGCTGGATTTGGTTCATGTGTCTGAACAAGTGGGTAAGCATTCTTTGCAATGTGGTTTTGATGCTGTACAGGCCTCCTCGAGGGTGGCTGCTACTAGTTCTGTTCTTCGCAGGCATGCCTGGTTGAAGGATCAGAATTTAGCTGAGCATGTTAAGACAAGGATTTTGGATGCTCCTTTACAGTCTGATGTGTTGTTTGGATCGCCTGTGGAAGCAGTTTTAAAGAAAATGGAGGACAAAGCTAAGTCTATGCAAACTGTTAAAGATTTTTGCAGGTGCAACCACCAAGTTTAGTAGAAATTGGCCTGCTAAGGGGTGGACATATCCTGCTTATGATTCCCAGTCTAGGGGTAGGTCTAGACGTGGTAGGGGCAGGGCTCAAGGTTCTTTTAGGCCTAGAACAGGGAGTTCACCTGCTCAGACTTCTGGTGAGGGCAGGGGTCAGTCCTTTCAGAAACAGACCCAATGACCTGTCTTTTCAGCTGCCAGTAGATTCTCGTCTGGCAGCTCCTTTGGGAGGAAGACTGTCTCTTTTCAAAGAAAATTGGGATTTAATTACTCAAGACAAATGGGTGTTGGATATCATTCACCACGGTTACAGATTTTATTTCCATACAATGCCCCTTTCAAAGGCATGCCAGACGTTCCTCCTCCACAAAGAAAGGAGGCTCACAAGCAAGTTTCTCAGTTACTCCAGATGGGGCCATTCAGCCAGTCCCTGTATCAGAAAGGGGCCTAGGATTTTATTCTCGCCTGTTCCTAGTACCAAAGAAGGGGAACACGTGGAGACCAATTTTGGATTTATCTCTCCTCAACACTTTTCTGGACATTCCCAAGTTCAAGATGTTGACGTTACAACAGCTTTTACCTCTGCTGGGCAAAGATCACTGGATGGTAACTTTAGATCTCAAGGAAGCTTACCTTCATGTGCCTATAAGGCTAAGTTGCAGGAAGTATCTAGGTTTCGAGCTGGAAATTCTCATTATCAGTTCTCTGCATTGCCCTTTGGCTTATCTACTGCCCAGAGTATTCACAAAGGTTCTGGCTCCAGTGATAGCTTACTTCAGGCTTCAAGGAATTCAAATCTATCCTTACTTGGACGACTGCCTGATTCTGGCTCAAGAAAAGGAAGACCTTCTACAGCATCTGGAATATGTTATAGCAGTGCTAAGATGCCTAGGGTATTCTGTGAACGAAATAAAGTCCAGTCTAGTACCCTCTCAAGACATGTGCTTTCTGGGTGTGAGACTGAATACAGCAGCCCAGATGGCCTTTTTAACCCCGGACAAACAAAAGAGTCTGTCACTTTACTTCCATCAACTATCTCATCAGTCCGTGCTGACTGCAAGGACAGTCCTTCAAGCATTAGGGTTCATGGCATCTTGTATTCTGGTGCTTCCCAATGCCAAACTGCATATGAGGAAGTTACAATGGTATCTCAAAAATGTATGGACACAGCACTGCCAGGATTTGGACACTGTCATTCAAATAATACCTTGCCTTCAAAAAGAATTTTTGTGGTGGGCTCAGGAATGTCACCTAAACAAGGGACTCTCTGTGACCCGGCCAGAGGCGAGTCAGATTTTAACGACAGATGCCTCGGACATTGCTTGGGGAGCTCATCTAAATGGAAAGTGGATACAAGACAAGTGGCCTGCCAGACTACAGCATCTACATATCAACATATCAACATGAAGGAGATGTTAGCAGTCCAGTTTGCATTAATGGCTTTCAAGGAGTTACTTCTTCCAGGGCAGGTGTTGATTCTAACAGACAACACAACTGTCATGTGGTACATCAACAAGCAAGGGGGAACACATTCTTATCCTCTATGCAGGCAGGCAATGATTTTATGGGAGACTGCGCTAAGCTTGCAACTAACTCTTCAGGCAAGGTTTCTGCCGGGAGCACAGAACTCCTTAGCAGATGTGTTAAGCAGACAAATCATGGATCCCCACGAGTGGAAACTGGATCTTCATGTATTTCAAAAATTGACAGTGTCATGGGGAACTCCAGACATAGATCTGTTCGCTTCTCCACTAAACCACCAGCTGCCACAGTATTGCACAAAGGGGTTTCATCACACAGCTTGGAAAGTGGATGCTCTGTCTTTCAGTTGGAAAACCTTCATGTGTATGCCTTTCCTCCTCTGCCTCTTCTTCCAAAGGTACTATTAAAGGTCAGACAAGACAGGCCAAGGATGATTTTGATAGCTCCAGATTGGCCTCGGCAACACTGGTACCCACTACTACGAGTCTGGTAAGGAAGCCTCCATGGCCTTTACCTCTGATTCCTCATCTGTTATCTCAGAAGGATGGTCATCTGCTCAATGTCAAGCTTCACTCTCTTCATCTAACAGCCTGGCATATTCTGGGTTGAAACACAGCAGGTCTCAACTTCCTCAACAAGTTTTAAATGTGATTATGGAAGCTAGAAGACCTAGTACAAGGAAAGTGTACGAGAAAAATGGAAGAGATTTTTATTTTGGAGTACAGCAAAGAATTTGCAGGTTTCTGAGCCTAATTTGAGTGTGGCTCTTCAATATCTTACTGAGTTATTGGACAAAGGTTTGTCCTTCTCTTCCATTAAGATTCATGCTGCAGCAATTTCAGCTCACTATGATTGTGACCCTCCATTGTTTTCGCATCCTTTGTTCAAGCAGTTTCTTAGAGGGGCAAAGAATATAAGACCCCACGTAGAGCTCCTACTCCTGCTTGGGATCTCAATTTTGTGTTGGAAAAACTTACTCTACAACCTTTTGAGCCTGCGGCTACTGCTGAATTGAAATACTTGTCATGGAAGACTGCTTTTCTGTTGGCTATTACTTCTGCAAGAAGGGTGTCTGAGTTGCAGGCCCTTATGGCAGTAGAGCCATTTTGATTTTCCATAAGGATAGGGTATCATTACATACTAATCCTTCCTTTATGCCTAAGGTGGTTTCTAGTGTGGCTTTAAACCAAACTATTCATTTGCCTACTTTTTATGCAGACCCCCAAAATAAAGGGGAAAAGATTTTGCACACTTTAGATGTACACAGGCAATTGCGTTATTATTTAAGCAGGACTAAGGATTTCAGGCAGTCTCAGCAGTTGTTTGTTTCTTTTGCTTTGAGTTCACAGGGCAAGCCTGTGTCAAAACAAACTATTTCTAGGTGGATTGGCTTTTGCATTGCATTTTGTTATTCCCATCATGGCAAGGAGATTCCAGCTGGGATTAGGCCTCATTCCACTAGGGCTACTGCCACTTCAACAGCATTTCTAAGGGGTGGCAACTAAGGATATTTTGGAAGCAGCTACTTGGAGTTCAGTGCATACTTTCTCTAAGCATTATCACCTTCCTATCTACTCTAAGTCTAGGGCTGGTTTTGCCACAGCTGTTTTGCAAGGCATGTTGTCAGCTCCTGCTTCTTTATGATTTGCCAGCCTCCCTTTCCTCTGCTTTGGGATTCTACCCAATAGTAAGGACTGCAGCAATGGGGAACGAAGAACATAGTACAGTTTTGTACCTACCATAAATGTAGATGTTCGGGGCTCCCCATTGCTGCAGTCCAATTTACCCTCCCTCCTTCCCCTCTGTGTTTAGGGGTGGTTGTGTAGGTGAGGTTACATGCTTATATTTTTATATATATTCTTGTATATATTGTACATATTTTTGGTGCAGGTATTTTGGGCCTTGTTTTTTTTAGGGTCTTCTGACATCTGGGGCAAGAAAAGACTGAGGATATGACGTCGGTCATGCGCATTAGTACCCTGACGTACTGACGTCAGTCTAATGCGCCCTGACCGACGTCAGCCTTATACTCTGGTATTCGGGCCGACTGGACGCGGACTATACCCAATAGTAAGGACTGCAGCAATGGGGATCCTCGAACATCTACATTTATGGTAGGTACAAAACTGTACTTTCTCTGCACTTCCCTTTGGCTTATCTACTGCGCCCAGGGTATTCACAAAGTGCCTGGCTCCAGCCATTGCTTACTGCAGGCAGGGGAATATTCAAATTTACCCATACTTGGACGATTGCCTGATTCAGGCGGACAATCAGGAATTGCTACTTCAGCACCTGATGTTTGTAAAGAGACTCCTAACTTCTGTGGGATATACCCTCAATGAAAAGAAATCACATCTGGTACCCAGCCAAAAGATTGTATTCCTGGGAGCAAGCTTGAACACAACTTCCCAGATGGCATTCCTCACTCCAGAAAAGCAGGTTTATTTGACAACTTATTTCAAACTACTGGCCACCCAAATCCAGCTATCTGCAAGAAAAATACTGCAAGCCCTAGGGTTCATGGCCTCGTGTATTCTACTGATTCCATATGCAAGACTGCATATCAGGAAACTTCAATGGTACTTAAAAAAAATCTCTGGTGTCAACATTCACAGGACCTGGAAACAGTAATTCCTATCTTTCCTTGCCTAAGGACAGAGTTCCTTTGGTGGCAGAGGCTTGCAACCACAACAAGGGACTCCCTTTCTCACAACCCACCGCCATCCAATTTTGACAACAGACGCATCAGACTATGCATGGGGGACTCACATGGCAGGCAAATGCATTCACGGCAAATGGAGCCCAGGACAAATTCCCCTGCATATCAATATGAAAGAAATGTTAGCTGTACAGAATGCACTGACAGCCTTCAAATGCCTTATCCTGCCAGGACAACTCTTGATAAAAACACAACACCACAGTTGTGGTACATAAACAAGCAGGGGGGAACTCACTCCTACCCACTCTGCAGGTTAGCCATGACTCTGTGGAACACAGCCTTAAGCAACCAAGTGCATCTGCAAGCTCATTTCCTGCCAGGCAAACAAAACTCATTGGCAGATGACTTAAGCAGAAATCTAATGGACCCACATGAGTGGAAAGTGGAACCAAACTCAATCAAACTTCTAATACACAGGTGGGGACACCAGAGGTGGACCTCTTTGCGTCCCCCATCAACTAAACAAATTTTGCACCATAATTCTCTACAGCCAAGCTTGGAAAGTGGATCCCCTATCCTTCACATGGGAAAACCTCTCAGTCTATGCCTTTCCCCCTCTGTCCCTCCTTCCAAAAGTACTCCTCAAGATCAAACAGGACAGGCCAAGGAAGATCTGTATTGCACCAGACTGGCCATGCCAGCACTGGTACCCACTCTTACGCAGTCTGACAGCAGTGCCGCCCTGGCACCTACATCAGACCCCCTCTCTGCTGTCCCAGCAGGAGGGACAGATTTTGCATCCTCAGCTGCAAATCCTGAAGCTGGCAGCCTAGCTTATTCCTTGAATACATCACCAGCACCCCTCAGCAAACAGGTGCTGGATGTTATCCTTGAGGCTAGGAGGCCCAGTACTAGAAAATCCTATTCAGAAAAGTGGAATAGATACTGTTCATGCAGCCAGTCTCAAGAGAAGGACACAGCCGTGCCCTCCTTGCCTCAAATCCTAGATTACCTAGCAGAGCTGCTCCACAAAGGCCTATCCTTATCATCAATTAAGATTCATGCCTCTGCCATCTCAGCTCATTACAATGCTGAGCCACCCCTCTTCTCTTACCCTCTGATCAAACAGTTCTTGAGAGGAGCTAACAATTCAAGACCCCCAAGGAGAGCTCCCACTATTGCCTGGGACCTTTAACTTTGTACTAGAGAAGCTCACGCTTCACTCTTTTGAGCCTGCTGCTACAGCAGAGTTAAAATTCCTCTCTTGGAAAACAGCCTTACTGCTAGCCATCACTTCAGCAAGAAGAGTGTCCGAGTTACAGGCCCTTATGGCTGTGGATCCCTTCATTATCTTCCATGCAGACAGGGTTTCCCTCAGGACTAACCCATCTTTTATGCCGAAGGTGGTATCTAGTGTGGCTTTAAACCCGATCCATCCATTTGCCAACCTTTTTTCCTAATCCTCAGAATAAAGGGGAAAGGATCCTGCACTCCTTGGACATGCACAGACAGCACAGGTTCTACCTTGACAGGACTAAACCTTTCAAAAAATCTGACCAGCTGGTAGTCAGCTTTGCTACAGGGGGCAGAGGGCAAGGCCATTTCGAAACAAACCATTTCTAAATGGATAGCACAGTGCATCCATTTCTGCTACAAACACCATGAAAAACCTACCCCACAGGGGATCAGGCCTCATTACACTAGGGCTACCTCAACCTCTACAACTTTTCTCAGGGGAGTCACTACCAGGGACATCCTAGAAGCTGCAACCTGGAGTTCTGTACACACCTTCACCAAGCATTACCACTTACCTATCTTTTCTAAATCCAGAGCTGGATTTGGCACAGCAGTCTTACAAGGCCTGCTAGCCAGCCCTACTACTTCTTGACTGCCTCCACCCTTCCTCAGCTTTGGGAATCAACCCAAATGTGATGACTTCAACAGTGAAACACGAAGAACATAATACAGTTATGTACACTTACCATAAATGTAGATGTTTGAGTGTATTCACTGTTGCAGTCCTGTTAATCTCCCTCCAGTCCCCTGTCTTTCTGTACTTTCTATCTATCCTCTTTTTTGCCCATATCTTATGAAGATTGTCTTTACTTTTTACTGGAGGTATTCTACACCATTTGATTGCTTCCTATTTTGGGAGCTTTTGACATTTGGGGCAAGAAAAACTGATGTAATGGCGTCGGCTGCATATTTTATACCCCTGACGACCTGATATCATGGATGAGGTGACAGCATCCGACACAGAAATCCCAAGACTCTGGTATTCGGGCCAACTGAGAGCTACCTGCAAGCAGATAAGCCAAGTGTGATGACTGCAACAGTGAATACATTTGAACATCTACATTTATGGTAAGTGTGCACAACCGTACTTCCTTTGTTCTGAGCCCCCCACCAGGGGAAGCCCCCAGAGACACACTGATTCATGCTTGGCCTCCTGGTCTCCTGTATGCTTATCCTCCTCTTCCCTTGATTCCAAAATTTCTTCAGAAAGCTCGCAGGTTGTACAGCTTAGTTATCCTTATTGCCCCATTCTTGCTTCGTCAGGTCTAGTTCCCCTCTCTGTGGTTTCATTTGGTGGCTCCACCATGGACGTTGGATCCAGTTCCGGATCTTATTTCTCATCCATCAGGGATTCCTCATACAGACCCTGGCAGTCTGAAGCTCACTGCTTGCCTCCTCCAGTTCCAGTTATAGTCAGAACTCCTGGTTTATCTTCACTTGTCAAAAGGATCCTGGTGGCGGCTAATAAGCCTTCCACCAGAAAGGTGTACTCCAGCAAATGGAAACGTTTTTCGATTTGGGCCTTGCAGCGTGCACTAGATCACTACACTGCCACTGTCTCGGCGGTGTTGGAATTTTTGACAGGGATCTTTGAGCAAGGTGCCAGTTCTTCTGCAGTCAAGGTACAAATTGCAGCAATTTCCAATTTTCATGTTGGTGAAAATATGGCTTCCTTAGCCATCCTCTTAAGCTTTGTAAAGCCTTCCTAAAAGGCATCTTTCTTCTTTGGTCCCCGGTGAAGGACCCAACACCGCTGTGGAATCTTATGATGTCCTTCAAGGATGCATCTGCAGTCCTTACAAATGGGTTGTCCTGTCGTCAGGCAGCCCTTCGGTCGGCCAGATTCCAAAGTCTGGGTCTGGCCTCGGCTGGTGTCGCACTTCACCCGACGTCATAGCTGCAGTTCTTCGGGTATAAAGGCATCAGCCGACGCCATTTTCCTCAGTCTTTCTTGCCGCGTGGCGCCCGAAGCAGAAGCTGTTCCCAAGTGCCGGTCGGTCAGATCCAGAGATTACTACTACCGAATACTACTTCGAAGACTTCTAAAAAGCTAAGTACCCCGTTGGGGACTCTTTCTTGCCTCAGCCGATGTCAGAAAAAGTTAATAACTGTTTAACTTGTGGGAAACAAATACCTCATAAAGATTTCCACTCTTACTGCTTGCCTTGTTTAGGCCCAGACCACGACGTAACAGCTTGTTTAGCCTGTGCTTCTTTCAACCGACGGACGCTTAGACGTCGGTCGGAGTTTGCTGAACAGTTTTTCGCTCAGCTTTTGCGTATATTGTGCCGGCGGATCCTCCGACTTCACAAGTTGTTAAGAAGCAAGAAAGGACCGACACTCGCGGTCCGCGGTTTCGGCCGAAACCGCGGTTAAGCAAACCGCGAGTGTCTCGGCTTCGGCCGAAACCGAGCAAACGGTTCTAACTTCAGCCGAATCCATGACTACTACTGAGGCCCCTTCTAACCTGGTTGAGTCGGCCTCTGAAATTCTACCTGCTACTGTGGTTTCACAAGAATTATCGGACACCATCCCTTTGGATGTTTCAACCCCTGCACGTGGTGCTGCTAGGCCGCCTGCAGCCATGTCCATAAAGGCCTTTGCCAGGGCTAAAGCAGCCAAAACTTCTAAGTCTGTGCCTGTTAAGCCCCTCTCACAGGCCCAGCTCCAGTTCCCAAATGCTTACTCTGGCAGAGGATCTCATCTCTTTAATAAGGGGATCCCAACCTCATCCAGACAGGGCCTCTCAACCTCCTCCAGAAAAGAGACCTAGAGCAGAGCCCCCTGAGCCAGTGTCCTCAGATGATTCTTCTGATGATTCAGACATTACAGACCATCCAGAGGCTCCTTTTTATACTTATGAAGACTCCGATGCTGAGGAATCGATTCCTTCTGCCTCTCCACCAGAGGAATTTTCCTTTGGGGAAACCTTACATGCCATGAGAGAGCAATTTCAATGGCAGGGGCAAGATTTCTCAGACTCAAGGAAAAGGCTTAGGACTTTTTTGCATTTACCACAACATAGGCCTTTAGCTATACCTCCAGTTCTTCCTGTTGTAGATGATGCATTTAATGATGCTTGCACTGCTCCTGACACTTTGCCTCCAGCCCCTGCTAAGCCCGATAGGTTCTACAGGGTCCCGGACACACATCATCATTTATACAAGGCTCCTTTTGCAGATCGAGACTATCTCCCAGGGGCCTAAGGCAGTAGCTTCAACCTCAGTTAAAACCCTCTCCCCTCTGAAAGGGAATCCAGGTCCTTAGAGATGGGGTAAAAAAGTATACACCTCTGCTACTCTCTCAGCTAGGGCATTGAACTGTCAGTTTCATATGATCCAATACCAGGAGTTTATGCATGATCAGTTAACTAAGAAACTGTCCTCTGATGATTCTTTAGATAAGAAATATGTTCTAGAAATGGTGCATAACATTCAGCAGGTTAGTAACCATTCTTTAAAATGTGGCTATGATGCACTGGAGGCTTCCTTTAGATCAGCCATGACTGGCACAGTTATCAGAACGCATGCATGGTTGAAAGAACAGGTCTTGCCGGATCATGTTAAAGCAAAACTATTAGATGCTCCTATGGATAAGGTCAGTTTATTTGGTTCTCCTGCTCAGCAGGTACTGAAGAAAATGGAAGAGAAGGCAAAATCTGTACAAACAGTGAAAGATTTCTTATAGGTTCAGCCTCCAAGGTTTAGCAGGAACTGGCCCTCCAAAAATTGGTCCTTTCCAGACTCCTCTAAAACACAGAGAGGCAGGAATAGGCGTTCGAGAGGCAGAAATCAATCCAGAGGAGGTGCCTACAGGGGACGCCAGTGGCAAGGTAACAACCAGCGAGGCACAGACACAACTACTACCACTGCAACAGGACAATCACAGTGACTTGGCTCTGGCACCGCCTACCAGGGAACAAATTGCAGCACCCTTAGGTGGAAAGTTAGCCTTATTTTCAAAAAACTGGCACTACATCACAAGAGACAAGTGGATTTTACAAACTATAAACCAAGGCTACAGGTTTCATTTCCATACTTTACCAAGAAAAAGAGGAATGCCAAACCTACCACCAAATCAAAAGACAGAAGCTCTAAAACAAATAGCTCAATTAGCAAAGATGAGAGCTGTGGAAAGGGTACCATCTATGGAACAAGGAAAGGGATTTTACTCCTGACTCTTCCTGGTACCAAGAAAAGAGAAAAATTGGAGGCCTATTCTCGACCTGTCCGCTTTAAACACATTCATCATTGTTCCAAAATTCAAAATGCTGACCCTACAGCAACTTCTTCCCATGCTGGGCAAGGAGTATTGGCTGGTGACTCTAGATCTCAAGGAGGCATACCTGCACGTCCCCATACGACCAAATTGCAGAAGATACCTCAGATTTATTGCAGGATCAGAGCATTATCAATTCTCAGCATTGCCCTTTGGCTTACCTACTGCGCCCAGAGTGTTCACGAAATGCCTGGCATCAGTAATCGCTCACTGCAGGCTTCAGGGAATCCAAATATATCCATACCTGGACGACTGCCTGATACAAGCGGACAACAAAAACAAGCTAACAGAAGACTTACAAAGAGTCATTTGCTTACTGCAAGCCCTGGGATATACAGTCAATATAAAAAAATCAAGACTGATACCATCCCAAAGGAATAACCTTCTTAGGTGCAGAATTGGACACAGTAAAACAGATGGCATTCCTAACTGCAGAAAAACAAGAACAACTTCCTCTCTACTTCTTGGCATTAACAAAGCAGAACAAACTAACAGCAAGGAAAGTACTGCAGGCCTTGGGCTTCATGGCATCCTGCATAATCCTGGTCCCTCATGCCAGACTGCATATGAGAAAGCTACAGTGGTACCTGAAGAATTTATGGTCTCAACACAGGCACAGCCTAGAAACCGAAATACCACTAATCCCATGCCTGAAACAAGAGTTCCTATGGTGGGCTCAGGCATGCCAGTCAAACCCAGGTTTGCCCTTCCACAGCATTCAACCAAGCCAAACCATCACAACGGACGCCTCAGACCTCGGTTGGGTGGCCCACATGCTGGACAAGTGCATACAAGGCTTATGGACTCCAGATCAGCTGCACCTGCACATAAATCAAAAGGAAATGCTGGCAGTAAAACTAGCAATCCAGAATTTCAGACCATTCCTCCAAGAAGGGCAGTTGATGATAAGGACAGACAACACCACAGTCATGTGGTACATCAACAAACAGGGGGGCACTCATTCATACCCTCTATGCCGGATGGCACTGGACCTATGGAATATGGCTCTGAGCTACAACATTCAGCTACAAGCAATTTTTGTACCGGGAAAAGAAAACATCCTAGCAGACATATTAAGCAGAACTACCTTGGATGCTCACGAATGGATGCTACACCCGGACATCTTCAAGGTCATCACAAGGAAATGGGGACTGCCACAAATAGACCTATTCGCATCCCCACTCAATCACCAGCTCAAGAAATTCTGCACAAGGGCGTACCACCCACTTGCTTGGAAGGTGGACTCTCTATCCTTCAGTTGGAAAGGCCTGACAGCATATGCATTCCCACCTCTTCCTTTGATGCACAAGGTGCTATTGAAAATCAGAGGATCATTCTGATAGCTCCAGACTGGCCAAGACAACATTGGTACCCATTACTGAGGAGCATGTCTCGGGGGCAAATGTGGACACTACCCCTGATTCCTTTGCTGTTAACTCAGAACGGCTACAACACCCTGCATCCAAACCTGAAAACTCTGCAGCTGACTGCCTGGAACATTACATAAGAGCAACTAACCCAGATTTATCCCAAAGGGTTAAAGACATTATTCTTGAGGCCCGCAGACCTTCAACGAGAAGGAACTATGCAGGAAAATGGAAAAGGTTTCTCATTTGGAGTACTGAAAGGGGAAAAGATGTGTCAAAGGTAGACATTGCCAACATCCTGGAGTATTTGGCAGAGCTTTTCCATACAGGCCTGTCCTATTCCTCCATCAAGATACATGCATCAGCTATTTCTGCAGAATACAGCTTGATCCTCCTGTCTTCTCATCCTCTACTCAGGCAGTTTCTGAGAGGAATTAAAAATGTAAAACCTCCTAGGAAACCACCATTACCAGCATGGGACTTGAACTTTGTGCTAGAAAAGTTGACACTCCCCTTCGAACCAGCAGCAACAGCAGATCTTCAACACCTATCCTGGAAAACTGCTTTTCTGCTGGCAATTACCTCAGCAAGAAGGGTTTCTGAGCTACAGGCTTTAATGGCAGTACAAACCTTCCTAATATTCCATCAAGATAGAGTGTCCATGAGAACAAATCCTACATTTATGCCTAAGGTGGTATCCAGAGTGTCTTTAAACCAGGCTATCCACCTACCTACCTTCTTCCCCAATCCACAGAACAGGGGGGAAAGACTGCTGCATACTTTGGATGTACATAGACAGTTGCTACTACCTGGACAGAACCAAGAGCAATAGAAAAACTGACCAGCTTCTGGTAGCATATGCAACAGGAAGGGAAGGAAAAGCAATTTCAAAACAGACAATCTCCAAGTGGATAGGAAATTGCATCAGATTCTGTTACTCCTACCATGGAAAGCAAACTCCACAGAACATAAGGCCTAATTCTACAAGGGCTACAGCCACTACCACAGCTTTCTTACGAGGAGTGGCTACCAAGGACATTATAGAGGCTGCTACTTGGACCTCCGTGCATACATTTGCCAAGCATTACAATTTACCTTTATACTCTAGATCCCAAGCAGGGTTTGCCACTGCTGTTTTGCAAGGGATCCTAACTACACCATAATTTCTTCTTCCTCCTCCCCTAGTTTGGCTATGGTATTCTACCCATTTGTAAGGACTGCAGATGCATCCTTGAAGGACATAGTATAGTTTTGTACCTACCATAAATGTAGATGTCCGAACAGGAATGCATCTGCAGTCAGGATTACCCACCCTCCTTCCCCTCTGTGGTATTCTTAGGGTATTTGCCCATCTAATAGCTAGCTGGGGGGGATCTCTTATGGTGTATTTGTTTGTATATATGTACATACATGCTTATTTTTTGTGTTTGCCTTCTACTATTTGGAAACATTGGCATTTACCCAAAATTTAGCTATCCAAGAGGGCAACTGGCATCTGGGGCAAGAAACACTGAGGAAAATGGCGTCGGCTGATGCCTTTATACCCGAAGAACTGCAGCTATGACGTCGGGTGAAGTGCGACACCAGCCGAGGCCAGACCCAGACTTTGGAATCCGGCCGACCGAAGGGCTGCCTGACGACAGGACAACTCATTTGTAAGGACTGCAGATGCATTCCTGTTCGGACATCTACATTTATGGTAGGTACAAAACTGTACTTTAGTTTTGCAAGCTCTTGTGTTATCCCCTTTTGAGCCTGTAGCTTCTGTGGATTTACAGTTTCTATCCTGGAAGACGGCTTTCGTGGTTGCTATTACTTCTGCCAAGAGGGTCTCGGCACTTCAGGCATTGTTGGTCAAGCCCCCTTCTATGATCTTTCATAAAGACGGTATCCTTGCATACTAATCCATCTTTTCTTCCTAAGGTAGCTTCAGAGTCCAATATTAATCAGATGAGTAATCTCTCAGTCTTTTTCCCAAACTTTCAAAAAAAGGGAGAATATAAATTGCACTTGTTGGATGTGCACAGACAGTTATGCTTTTACCTCCACAGGACTAAATCATTTCCTAAGTCTGACCAACTTTTCATTTTCTACAATAAACCCTTTTTGGGGAAACCAATATCTAAGGTCACCATCACCCGTTGGATTTCCCAGTGTATTATGCTAGCGTACTCTGTTAAGGGCTTATCCCCGACAGGTCATGTAAAGGCACATTCCACCAGATCTATGGCTACTTCAGCGGCCTTCTGGTCCAGAGTTTCGTTAGATGATATCTGCTCTGCGGCCACTTGGGTTTCATCTCATACCTTCATTTTGCATTACAAGTTGGACATCATATCTGGGAATAGGGCATCCTTTGGCTCTGCCGTTCTCCACAACATCCTTCCATGAGCGCCTCCTAGGTGTTTAGTAGCTGGGAACTGTGTCTCACAGGTTGAAGACCAAATGAAGACAACAACTTCAGATAAAGAAGCTATGTACTCACCATAATGTTCCATCTGAGTTGTTGTTCTTCATTTGTCTTCAACTGTACATCCCTCCTTCCCCTTGCCTTCCATAGACTGCGTGGTGGATGTAGAATATGTGGTTACCTCCTGCATGCCTCTTACTCGCTTCCTTTTGCTTATGCAGATGTCTAGTTTGAGATAAAGTGTTGGGTTGGGTGAGGAAGTTAGTTGGCCAACAAACTCGATCTGAAGGGAAGAAGGAGACGGGCATTATGGGTAGGACAGGAGCTTTGAGCTTGGATCAGATGCTGGATATGCGGCAGAGTCAGATCTGTGCCGGATCTGGGAAACCCACAGGTTGAAGACAAATGAAGAACAACTCAGACGGAATGTTATGGTGAGTACATAACTTCTTTTTTCATTCATTGTTCAGCTGTTGCATGAAATAGATTGCCTCTCGTGTGCTGAAATAGTTCATAGATAACATTTTCTCACTGAATACAATAGAATATTCTTTTTGATTTGCAATGTTTCCGTCTCCAACTTTGTCATTGTATCTTCTTAAATTGATAGCTGATGATCTGGCCAGCCTGACAGGCATAATCCATTAGTTCCTTCTATGGCTGCAACTTTTGACAAGGCCATTTTTTGCAGCATGACAAAA
Organism: Protopterus annectens; assembly: GCF_019279795.1. NCBI lineage: Eukaryota > Metazoa > Chordata > Ceratodontiformes > Protopteridae > Protopterus > Protopterus annectens. The sequence goes on from NC_056725.1 coordinate 656,261,019, forward strand.
GTCAGTCACAAGGTCAGCACAGTTTTATAATGTACAAGTAAAGGAGATGGAAAACTGGCTCGTATCCAAGATTTGTGATTTGTCAGTCATTTTTTAAGCTGCAGAAATAGATGTGGAAGGCTGTCTTTAAATATTGTGTAGGCAACTTTGAGTGAGTTTAGGTAATCTTTTATTGTGTAGACAGAGTGAAATTAATTCCATTAGATGTACTTTGTCTTGCTGTATATATTGTAGTAATGGCTAAGCATATCATGTTCTCCCATGCTGTGTTTTAAAGCTTCCTTTTTTGCGAAAAATTGGTTGTTGAAGTATAACCTGTTTGAGATCTGCAATTGTAGACAATATCTTTGCGTGAGTTTAGTGTACTTATGTTCTGACTTAAGCCTCAGTACAGAGGGATTTTTGCAAATCTGCTTAGAGTCATGCAGTTTAGAAAACAGCTGTTGAAATGGAAAATCCATTTAATTTAGGGAAGCTGCTGAAATTTTTAAGGGATTTCTAACTTTCACAAATGTAGTTCTTTGTAGCTTGACCTAGTTCTTGTGTTCTCTCCCATTTGTCTATCAGATTCACTCATTTCCTCAGGCAAATGTCTGCCCTCAAGCAAGAAATGTGCTTTGCTGATAGAGCTGTCCTCTTGTGTAGTACAGTCTGTTGTATTTATCTGAAATGTTCTCTCTCTCTCACATGAATTTGCCATGCCTTTGTATTCAAGGTTCTTTTAACAAAAATGCATTTCGGACCAACATTTTAGCTAATTATAACTAATTATAATGGATAATATCAGATTCAGAATTCATTTTTAAAATCACTTGTCTAAATTGCCTTTCATACATGATTTGAACTTTCATCACCAACAGTTAACTAGAATATCATTATAAGGTTGTGCTTGGAAGATTGAATTAATATTTCGAAGTAATCAAGTACTTATAACTCCATTTCATCAGTGCTTACTTAATATGCAAATTAATATATTGTAATACTTGCTAATGTGTTCATTTTGTATTTTATATCAAGATTTTGAATAGTACTTTGTTCATAAAGTTTCATGAATATGAAATATTTGTTTTCAAATGTTCATCAAATAGCTTAAAACGTTTGAGTTTCATAGTTGCATTATGGCTGCATTCCATTAACTCTTGGATCTTTTTTAATCATCTTTATGTGTAACTGATATGTGCAAAAATGTAAACCTGAGGGCTGCATGAGTTAAGAGGAAGCATCTGCTTGTAACCTGGTAAACCGAGAAAACTGTGCTAACAAAAAAAATTATTTTAAAGTAAACTGTATATATAATTGCAGAGGATGGAATTTCAGAAAGGAAAAAAAAGTAGACGAAAGCTGCATGGTCTCAGGGGTAGGCATCACAGAGAGCTTTCAGTGCTATTTGTTTGACAATAACGTGTGGAGAGAGACTATGCATGCTGTGCAGTTAAGCATAATTACTATTAATTTGTAAGTTGAGTGAAACCAACAGTAGACCGCAGGGAATTTTTACAGGTATGTTACGAAGACTGTTTTACTTGAGGAATATTGTAAAATTAGTCTTGTAGAATATTGTCATTACATGCTTTTTCTGTCATGTAATGGATTTGGGCTGACAGTAAGGGACATTTGAAAACTGAGTGACAGAAGTGATGTTTTTCCTGTGTGCTCTGGTACTTTCTGAGGGGGAGAGAGTACATAATTTCTGATGTTATGCCTAGCTTCTTGCTACTGTGGATGTGCAATTCACTGTTGTGGGATGTTAATTATGTCATCCTTACAGCAGTGACTATAACGTTATCTCGGAGGCAGATACTGCTTTATCTGTTAGTTACTGGGTGCTGGAGGCATTAATTGAACATTTGCTCAGAAAATGACAGAAACTGAGTATTATTATTGTTATTTCATTCTCTAGTTAATAAGAGTTCAAATTAGATGCTGTCCATCAAAATACTGATGGACCACATCAGAATATGGGTGTAGCATGGCACGTAATATTTATATTCCTTGATTAGTAAAAATAAACAAGTCTAGTAGACTTGTTTTAAGACCTGGATGCTTTTGATGAGATTGTGTCCTCAGCATGATTATTAAAAGTCTGTATGAGACAACCTACAGAAGAAAGGTTTTCCTGGAAGTGAAACTATGTATTTTTCCCTACTTTTACTCCCCTTCTTTAATTCTGACAACTGTTTCTGTGCCCCGCATCCTTCGCTAGGTGTACTAGCAGTCCATTCGCTCCGGTCCCATGTCCCAGTTTAAGCTGGGGACAGCAAGGATCTTAAGGATGTCCTGGGGGTTGATGCTCTCTCACTTCAAGCTGTCCCCTCCCCTTTTTTTGGCTCACCTCTGTTTCTCCCCATCCCCTGTGGCTCTTCATGTTTGCATCCAAGGGGTGGGCGTGCAATGAAGATATGTGGCCCCACCTCTGTGGTAGCTCAACCATGTCTCCACCCTTCTCCCCTTTAGACCACATCTCCAAGTGTGGGATCCATGGCCTCTACCAGGGATCGTCACAAGGGGTATCCACAGGACTGCCCTCCCTCCCTCCCAGGGATGGCATTGTTAATACTTCCCTACTGGACCATCAGTTGCCCGAGCAGCTATTTGAAACCAGTCTTCTGGGCCATAGTCTGGGCTTTATCCCTCTTTGCCACCGGACCAACTGATTGAAAGTATTCATGGCTTTATTTGAAAGATATTTTTGGATATGCAGACCAGACAAAGCAGTATTTTATTCTTTACATGTAGGACGTTGAGTTAAACTATATGTGGAACAAATAAATAAAATAGTAGCTACTCTCATTAACAACATTTGCATTTAAGCTGTTGCTCTTTGCCAACAAAGTAAGATCTTTGCTCAGTTTTCCAGCAGTCCTGAGTTCATTCTTATAATTGAGAGTGTCGGAGATTTTTTCCAGTGTTGCATCTTAGGCCCATTTACAGCAGACTGTTAAGTAAGTGCTTAACATTTTGTTTTACACACTGAAGAAGCATCATTTCCAAAAGATTTGTGATTTTTTTATTGGAATAAAACTTTGGTATTCAACTTGTTTTTTAACTTCACCATACGTTTCCAGTTCTTGGATTTTTGTTTTATTTTTGTAGTTTTGTTAGCCAAGTCTGGTTCACCTGAGTGCTGGTCCTTGAAGCGGACCAAAACCACACCCCTCGCACCATCTGTAACACCACCCATTCCTGCCCCTCTCTTTACCACTTCCTGCCCATTTTGTGATGTCATCAAGATGTCAGCTGATGGGGAACACCCTCTTTTTTCCATACCTGATACTTCTTTTCTGCTGATTTACTATACTTTTCTGTAAAAAAAAAAAAGGCATAGTAAAAGTAAATCTGCTGATTTAACAAACACTGATAGTCTTTTTCCTTTTCTGAAATAGAATACCGGAGTTTGTAGAGCGTTTTCCAGACTAACGGGCAGTCAGTTTGATTTCCAGATAGTTCAGTAAATAAAAAGGGTAGGTGGCAAATCTAGCTTGCATGTTCTCAGTTTTTGTATTATCTTTTGTTTAGTGAAGGTCATCCAGCTCTGTTTCTGCATTTCTTTGTGTATCTTTTGTTTAGCCTCTTCCCACATATCTGTAGCTGTCACAACAGAGGTCTTTTTAATCCATACTCCTTAAGACTACATCTTACCATAGCCCCATAAGTATGGGCATTGCTGAACCAAGTCATGAGTGGATATATAATTGACTGCTTATAGCCTTTATTTTATATAAATTTAGTGTTTTATCCTAAAAAGACTTGGAACTGTCTCAGAATATTCCACTACATCAAGATGTCCTTTTCTAGATACCTTTGAATATAAAATAGTATAATCTGCAAATAAAGCCAACTTTTCTTGACTGCCATACCAATTATATCCTTGAATTTCTGAGTCCCTTATTTTCTTTTCCAGTGTCTTTAAACGTAAAGCAAATAACAGAGAGACAAGAGGACACCTCTGCATGGTTCCGCTGTTCAAACGCAACTTATGGGAGAGGAACCAACCCATTTTAATTCTTGCCTCTGATCCTTCATATATCCTTATAACTAACCTTGTTATTGTATCAGCGAATGCAAATGCTTCCATTGCCCTACTCTTAAAATCCCAACTTTATTGTATTGAATGTTTCCGTGCATCAAGACCCAAAAGAACAGCAGTATTTTCTTACATTCTGCCTTCCTTTGGATCATCGTTGTTCTATTACCATTGTCAAATATTTGTCTGTCCTGCACAAAACCACACTGATCCATATCTCTCAATTTTGGCAGAACCTTTGCTATTTGTTTAGCTAGTGTAGACATAAACACTTTATATAATAAATTGAAATGCGTCTTTATGAAGCTGGGTCTGAAAGTTCTGTACCCTCTTTGGGTAATTCAACCACCACAGCTTTCTTCCAAGATGTTGTTACTTCCCCTCCTTTTAAGATACTGTTGACCAAAATCTTCCAGATCTTTATCACTTTCTTCCCTCAAAACTTCCACAAGAATACCATCTGTTCCTGGAGACTTCCTTGCATATTCATTTTACCTCACTATTTTTTCTCATATCTCCTCTTATCGTAACTGTTAGTTGTTGAGCCTCATCTACTTCTAACCTCGGCACGATTGTCTTCCATAAATATTTACATTTGTGCCTTTCCTTGGGTTCCACATTCTTCTGTTTTATACAAATTTTCATAAAATTTCTGAAATGTCACTAATACCCGTATAGGATCCCTGGTTATTTTTCTTGTCATAGGTTCCATAAGTTTGGTGGCAACCCTTTTTACTTTATGTTGCCTAAGTCATTGTGCTAAATGCTTTTTGTGCTCTGGAGTTGTTATACAAAAAAACAGCTGCTTAACAGCAATCTTTCCAAACTCATGCAGATTATCCAAATACTTTTTTTTATTTTCTCTTTAGTGCTCCGCATTTGCTCCTCCTCTTCTTCTGTGAGCTTCCCCTTGTTCTACAATACTTTAACCATTCTCAGCCTCTTCAAATATTTCTTCTTACTTCTTAGTTTATTTCTACCATTTTTTAAACTCCATTTTCATTTTATCCCACTCACTAGCTATCCCTTCCTTAGAAATTTATGTCTTCCATAATAACTCTTGATAGTTTTCACTCCCCATTCCTTAAATTCCTCTCTTTTTATCAGGTGAGTGGAAAAGTACCAGTGTGTTATTTTTTTACCTGTATTTTTGTCATAAATTTTGTCAGTGCTAGATCTGAAATAGTTATTGGACTCGTCTTAAAGCTTTCAGTTAAATTCACGTGTTCTGCGAAATATAATTTTTATTCAGCCTAGCCCAGGTGGTGTACTTTGGGGAATAATATGTAAATCTTGTGTGAGTTCATACTACTGAATTCATGTCTTCCATACCAAATGTTTTCTTAAATTGCATCAGAAATCTACCCTCTTTTCTTACAGTTTCCCTTCTAGGAACCCCCGATAAATCTTTACTGTTCCAAACCAGGTACCAGTCTCCCACCTATAAGTAATATTCCCAGCTAAAAACTGAGTATTTCTCAAAAAGATTTCTGAAGTGCCATAATAACTGTTTTTGGTGGAATATAAATGTGTGGCTGTATACTCCTCCTCCCCTACCAATAGCTCCTTGCTACAACAAATTGACCATTATTTCTTTTTTAAACAAGAAACATCTTTATTAAACTGTCATGTATGACATAGGCAATTTTATATTTATATAAATGAAAATAAACTGTAGCAACACAATCTCATTTGCAGACGTTGTACATTACAAACCGTGCTGACATAGCTTTAGCTGCAAACATTATCCACCACTTTTAATATATCTAGTCATTGTCAGTCAGCCATTACATAGCTCATTTAAATTCTGCCTTCTTCTAAACCTCATTCCTCCTCTGCTGTATTGATCCCACATTTCCCATTGTTTTCCTGTGTAATTTGCTCCTACCCTGTTCTAAAGATCCCAATTCCAGTTGTTTTGTCTGTGTTACTATCTTCACAACTTCTGGTAAAGTTGGTTTAGACTTTTATTTCCATTTTCTAGTAATTGCTTTTTTGTCAGCCACCATAATTAGACACAGCAAGGCCTTACTTTGTCAAGGCATTACTATTCTGTATCATAGCTCAAAAAAGTAATTTCCCCTAGTTACTCCAGTTTGCTCACCCAGCATGTACAACAGAGCAGTCTGCAGGGAATCCTTAAAGTCTCCCAACTCCATGGTGACCATTTTGTTACAGGACCTAAACTGGGACACTTGAGGGCTGCCCCAGGAAGTCAGGTCTGCAGTCCCATTCTCCCAGCCCCCGTGGAAGTGTAGATAGGGCAGCCATGTCATCTCGTACCGGGGCAGGAAGGTTGGCCTCCTGTGCTTCACCAGGCACTGTGGAGATGCTACTTTGTGAGTAGCACCACCCAGGAGGCAAGAGGCCACATTGAAGTGATGCACATTCTTTGGTGCCTGGCACTGTGGGGGTGAGAGACTGAGGTGTGCCGCAAAAAGTGCAGAGATGGGGGATCCAAGGCCGTCTCCCCTGAGATTTTGAAAGCCCTAAGTGCAAGGCAAAATGGAGAACCGGTGTTACGGAAATGTGGATGAGAGATTCTCTGAGGCTTTGTGGCCCAGCAGAGTCCCATGAGGTTGGGAAGATCCCCTGAGAGGCTCCAAGACCATGCATGACGCTGCATGATTTGGCAGCAGTTAGGAGATATGTAACCCTGGAAAAGAGCTGTCTATCCTAGGTAGAAGTGGAACCCCAGAGGGGGTCAGTCCCAGTGGAAGTCTGGAAGGGAGAGAGAGAGGTGGAAAGTGACTGATACAGGACAGCTCTCACCTGGGTGAGGGGGGTACGGACCGTGCCCCCTCTGGGACGGAAGTCTGAAAGGGGGTGAGAGGCAGATAGTGGCAGGGCTGGGCGAGCTCCTGTCTGGATGAGGGGGGTCAGGTAGAGCTCCCCACAATGGAAGTCCTTAAGGAAGCACTAGGGTGGACAGCATCGGTGCCTGGAGAGCTCCTGCCTGGGTAATTGGGGTCAGGCAGAGCTCCCCATGATGGAAGCCCTTAAGGAAGCACCAGGGTGGACAGCAGAGGGGTCTGGAGAGCTCCTGCCAGGGCAAAGGCATTCAACTTCACCCCATAACCGACAGCATCCTTGAAAAAATCTCAAAATCCGCAGAGCTGCTCTGGATGGGAAAGCAAGGAGACTCTAAAGTCTTCATGAGAGTGGATCTGCCCCTCAGTGGCCAAAGGGAGTTCCAGAGGAGCAGACAGGATCGGAGGGAAGCTCCCCTGAGAGGGTCCGTGAGCATGAACCATCCGGCACAATTTGGCAGCCTGCAGGAGACATGCAGGTGGCAGAGTCCCCTGACATGGGGGGGTCACGGCTGGGGAAGGTCTCTTGGCCAGGTCGAAGGGGAGGATTGTAGGGTTTGGCCCTGACAGAAGTCAGTATGGGAGCGCCAGGCAGATGGGTGTAGGACCTGGAGAGCTCCTGTCTGGTGATTGGGGTCAAGCAGAACCCCCCCCCCCCATGATGGAAGTCCCTGAGGGAGTGACTGACTGATGGCAGCAGGGTCTGGAAGGCTCCTTCCAGGGTGAAGGCATCCGATCTTACCCTATACCCAATGGCATCCCTGAAAAATCGCAAAGTCCCCAGAGCTGCTTAGGATGGGAAAGCAGGGAGACTGGCCACACTGGGAAGCCAAGTCACCATTCAGACTGAGCGGTCTAAACTGGGACATTTCTGTGTCCCAAAGACAATGTTTGGGATTCCGGGACAGAGGCTTCCAAACTGGGACTGTCCTGGAAAAACTGGGACCGTTGGTCACTTTGTCCAACTCATTACACTCCCAGAAAATATCTTCTAATTTACCTCTTTCTTCCCCATCACACCTCCAACGTTTGCTGTCTACCTGATGCAAAATTCTGTGGAGTCTACTTGGGGTATAAAAAATACCTATGTAAACACTTACAAGCAAAGATTCTAAATATTCTAGATTTTGTTGCATATTTGGGAGACATACATGTATCCCCAATTGATGTCCTTCAAGGATGCATCTGCAGTCATCACATATGGGTTGTCCTGCCTCAGGCAGCCCTTCTGTCGGCCGGATTCCAAAGTCTGGGTCCGGCGTCGGCTGATGTCGCACTTTCCCCGACGTCAGAGCGCCTGGGGTATAAAAGCATCAGCCAACGCCATCTTCCTCAGTCTTTCTTGCCACGTGGTGCCCGAAGCAGAAGCAGTTCGCAAGTGCCAGTCGGCCAGCTCCTGTAATTCAGATAACCGAAGACTTCAAAAGCTAAGTACCCCATTGGGGACTCTTTCTTGCCTCAGCCGATGTCAGATAAAGTTAATAATTGTTTAACTTGTGGGAAACAAATACCTCAAAAGGATTTCCACTCTTACTGCCTCCCCTGCTTAGGCCCAGACCACGACGTCTCGGCCTGTTCAGCCTGTGCTTCCTTCAACCGACGCACTCTTAGACGTCGGGCGGAGATCGCAGAGGAGTTCTTTGGGGCTAGTTTTTCATACAAAATGCCGTCGGAGACCCCGACTTCGCATTTAACAAAGAAACGGAAAGACAAGGACCGACACACGCGGGCCGCGGTTTCGGCTGAAACCACGGCTAGGCCTACCGCGAGTGTCTCGGTCTCGGCTGAAACAGAGTCCTTGGTATTTCCGAACCCCAAAACCGCTAAACCGACAACGTCTGCCACGGAGGCCCCTGCCGAGTCGGTTATTGAATTTCCTTCAGAAACTGGTGTCTTGGAAACTTCCGACACCATTTCTCTAGACAAAACTACACCAGCACGTGGTGCAGCCAGGCCTCCTGCATCCATGTCCATAAAGGCATTCACCAGGGCTAAAGCTGCTAAACACACAAAAGCTATGCCTCCCAGGTTTATTCCTCAGGGACCCACTTCTAGTTCACAGATTCTAACTTTGGCAGAGGACCTTATTTCCTTAATCAGGGGCTCTCAACCCCATCCGGACAGGTGCTCTCAACCCGCTCTAGACAAAAGGCCCAGGGTTGAGCCCTCTGATCCCCACTCCTCAGAGGAGGCCTCTGATGGCTCTGCTCACTCGGATTACCAGGAGGAGGCTTTTTCGGCCTACGAGGATTCTGATGCAGAGGAATCTATCCCCTCGGCCTCCCCTCCTGAAGAACTATCCTTCGGGGAGACCCTTCACACTATGAGAGAGCATTTCAAATGGCAGGGCCAGGAATTCTCTGATTCCAGGAAAAGATTAAGAACCTTTTTACATTTACCTCAGCATAGACCTTTGGCTATTCCTCCTGTTTTGAATGTCATTGATGATGTCTACTCTGAGTCTAGCATAACCCCTGACACTCTTCCTCCGGCCCCTGTCAAACCCGGTAGGTACTACAGGGTCCCAGACTCACATAATTTTCTTTACAAGGCCCACTCTGCTGATCCAGAAACTATTTCCCAGGGCCCTAAAGGGGTTGCAGCTGCCACTAGTAAAAACCCACTCCCCTCTGAAAAGGAGTCCAGGGCTTTAGAGAGATGGGGTAAAAAAGTGTATACTTCTGCTACTCTTTCTATGAGGGCATTAAATTGTCAATTTCATATGATACAGTACCAAGAGTATTTGTTAGATGAATTGCATAAGAAACTGTCTTCATCTGAACCCCTTGATCGCAAATCCCTTCAGGATCTGGTACATAACTCCCAGCAGGTTAGCAACCATTTCTTACAGTGTGGTTATGATGCATTGGAAGCTTCATGTAGGTCAGCTATGACAGGTGCAGTCATACGTAGGCATGTTTGGCTGAAGGAACAATCTCTGGCAGACCATGTTAAAGCTAAGCTTCTGGATGCTCCACTGGAAAAGCAAAAGTTATTTGGTTCCACTGCTCAAGAGGTCTTAAAGAAATTTGAAGAAAAGGCAAAATCTGTACAAACAGGCAAAGATTTTCTACAAGTCCAACCACCAAGATTCAGCAGAAATTGGCCTACCAAGAATTGGTCCTTTCCGGACACAGAAAGATTTCAGAGAGGCAGGAACAGGCGTGCCAGAGGTAGAGGGCAAGCTAGAGGCTCCTACAGAGGCCGTCAATGGCAGCCTCCCAACCAGAGAGGTAGTGCAGGACCTACAACTGCTACACAAGGACAGAATCGATGACTTTGCTTTGACTCCGCCAACCAGGGCTCAATTAGAAGCACCTTTGGGCGGAAAGCTTTCTTTATTCTCAAAAAATTGGCACAGCATTACAAGGGACAAATGGACACTGCAAATAATAGACAAAGGATACAGGTTCCATTTTCACACATTGCCAAAAAGAAAAGGCATGCCAGACCTGCCACCAAATCAAAGAGCAGAGGCTTTGAAACAAATCTCCAACTTAATACAAATGAAAGCTATAGAAAAGGTTCCTCTTTCAGAACAAGGCCAAGGATTTTATTCCGGACTATTCCTTGTTCCAAGAAAAGAAAATCAATGGAGGCCTATTCTCGACTTGTCCGCACTGAATACTTATCTCATTGTGCCAAAATTCAAAATGCTGACTCTACAGCAACTCCTTCCCATGCTGGGCAAGGGGTCTTGGCTGGTGACTCTAGACCTCAAGGAGGCATACCTGCATGTCCCTATCAGACAAAGTTGCAGAAGACACCTCGGATTTCTTGCAGGGTCAGAGCATTATCAATTCTCAGCATTGCCCTTTGGCTTATCTACTGCGCCCAGAGTATTCATGAAATGCCTGGCATCAGTAATTGCACACTGCAGACTTCAGGGGATTCAAATATACCCATATCTGGACGACTGCCTTATACAAGCGGACAGTCAACAAACTTTGGTAAAGGACTTGAATTATACCATCCACCTACTGCAGGCCTTGGGATATACAGTCAACATTCACAAATCAAGACTTGCTCCATTCCAAAGAATAACTTTTCTGGGTGCGGATCTAGACACAACCACCCAAATGGCCTTTCTCACAGAAGAAAAACAAAGACAACTACCGGATTACTTCAAGAATCTGACAAGACAAACTCAGCTGACTGCAAGGAAAATCCTGCAGGCCCTGGGTTACATGGCATCTTGCATTCTTCTGATTCCACACGCAAGGCTGCATATGAGAAAACTACAATGGTACCTAAGGAGTTTATGGACTCAGCACAGTCACAGCTTAGAAACTTTGATCCCACTCATTCCATGCCTCCAAAAGGAATTTCTGTGGTGGGCTCAAGCCAGCCAGTCAAACAGGGGGCTGCCCTTCAGCAAGCCAAGAGCCAGCCAAACCATTACTACGGACGCTTCAGACCACGGTTGTGGAGCACACATGGAGGGCAGATGTATTCAAGGACTATGGTCACAAAAGGAGCTACGCATGCACATAAACCAAAAGGAAATGCTGGCAGTGATACATGCAATCGAGGCCTTCAAACTCTTTCTGCATCAAGGCCACCTACTAATAAGGACAGACAGCACCACAGTTATGTGGTACATAAACAAGCAAGGAGGTACCCATTCCTACCCTCTTTGCAGACTGGCAATGAATCTATGGGAACTTTCCTTGAAACTCAATATTCAGCTACAGTCCCAGTTTGTGCCAGGGAAAGACAATATACTGGCGGACAGCTTAAGCAGAAATATCATGGATGCACACGAATGGATGCTGCACCCAGTCATCTTTCTACTGATAACACAATCATGGGAAAGGCCGGACATAGATCTGTTTGCCTCCCCCCACAATCATCAACTGAAGAAATTCTGCTCAAGGACATACCACCCACAAGCATGGAAAGTGGACGCCCTCTCTTTCAGCTGGAGATCTCTAACAGTGTATGCATTTCCACTTCTCCCATTAATGACCAAGGTTTTACTGAAGATCAGAACAGAGCAGCCAAAAGTGATTCTGATAGCTCCGGACTGGCCAAGACAGCACTGGTACCCACTGTTAAAGAGCATGTCACGTACGAAACCATGGCCTCTTCCTCTATGGCCACTTCTACTGACACAGCACAATTACAAAACTCTGCATTCCAACCTGAAAACCTTGCAACTAACAGCCTGGAAAATACCTTGACTCCTCCTCAGGATAAGCTATCCCAGAGAGTGAAAGATATTATTATGGAAGCTCGCCGGCCTTCCACAAGAAAGGCATATTCAGCAAAATGGAAAATATTTCACATTTGGAACACCACAAAGGGCCTAGATGTGACAGTTATGAACATGGCACATATCCTGGAATATTTGGCAGAAATGTTCCACAATGGTCTGTCTTACTCTTCCATTAAAATTCATGCTTCAGCAATTTCAGCAGAGTACAATACTGATCCCACCTGTCTTCTCTCATCCTCCCTAAGACAGTTTCTAAGAGGAATCAAAAACATCAATCCTCCAAGGAAACTACCTCTACCTACTTGGGACCTTAACTTTGTGTTGGAAAAACTAACACTGCCTCCCTTTGAACCAGCAGCATCTACAGATCTACAGTTCCTGTCTTGGAAGACTGCCTTCCTTCTGGCCATAACCTCAGCAAGAAGAGTATCTGAGTTACAGGCCCTAATGGCAGTACAGCCATTTCTTATTTTTCATCGGGATAGAGTTTCATTGAGAACCAATCCTACATTTATGCCAAAGGTGGTATCCAGGGTTTCATTCAACCAAGCTATTCACTTGCCTACCTTCTTTCCAAATCCACAAAACAAAGGGGAGAAACTTCTGCACACCCTGGACATACACAGACAGTTGCGCTACTACTTGGACAGAACTAAAAGTTACAGAAAAACTGACCAGCTGTTTGTAGCATATGCTGCTGGTGCACAAGGAAAAGCAATTTCCAAACAGACAATTTCAAAATGGATAGGGAATTGCATTTGTTTTTGTTACTCCTTTCATGGAAAAACTGTGCCAGCTAACATTAGACCTAATTCCACGAGAGCCACAGCCACCTCCACAGCCTTCTTAAGAGGGGTGGCTACCAAGGACATTTTAGAAGCTGCTACATGGAGCTCCGTGCATACATTTGCCAAGCATTACAATTTACCCTTATACTCCAGATCCAGAGCAGGCTTTGCTACGGCAGTCCTGCAGGGTATTTTAGCTACACCATCCTTTACTTAGTACCTCCACCTCCAGATTGGCTATGGTATTCTACCCATATGTGATGACTGCAGAAGCATCCTTGAAGGACATAGTACAGTTTTGTACCTACCATAAATGTAGATGTCCGATAGGTATGCATCTGCAGTCAGGTTTACCCTCCCTCCTTCCCCTCTGTGGTATTTCTTGGGTGCTTACCCCTCTTATAGCTAGCTGGGGGGATCTATTATGGTGTATTTGTTTTTATATTACTGTGCATGTTTGGATTTTTAAATGCATCTCTCCAAATTTAGCCTTCCTTAGAGGGCACCTGGCATCTGGGGCAAGAAAAACTGAGGAAGATGGCGTCGGCTGATGCTTTTATACCCCAGGCGCTCTGACGTCGGGGAAAGTGCGACATCAGCCGACGCCGGACCCAGACTTTGGAATCCGGCCGACCAAAGGGCTGCCTGAGGCAGGACAACCCATATGTGATGACTGCAGATGCATACCTATCGGACATCTACATTTATGGTAGGTACAAAACTGTACTTTTCTTTAATTGCTTATCCAGTCTCTCTTCCCAATCCTTTCTAACCTCCTCTGATTTATTCCTATAGTAACCATGCAATATTTTATATGCTGTAGTAATTATTCCTTTCTTAATGACAACTTCTGTTCTAGATTCTACTAAAAACTCTACCAGTGCTGGTCTTTTGTTTAGGACCCCCCCCCCCATTTCTTTCTCTTTGCCTATACTCTGATATCAGTCCTTGATAGGGAAGACAGTCTCTAACCTGCAGTCCAAATAAGTTCTTGGTGTCGTCCTATTCTGTTACCTTTCCCTCTCTAGTTATTTGCTCCAAATACTTTGGTTTCTTTGCCAGTTTTTTTCCAATATATTCCATCTCCCTCTTGTGTATTGTCTGTATCCCTAATTGCAGTCATCCCTATCAGCAGAATCTCCTTTCTCCATTCCCATGTTTGCTTAATTCTTAGAATATTTTTGCTCCTTTATGAATATGATATTCTGTATGATTATTGTTTTTCTTAAAGGTCTGCACGCAGACCTTTAATGAGAACAATAATCCTCCCTGTTTCATCATCATCTCTGTCCACTTTGAATTATAGATTTCTGCTTATGTTATGCATAGGAGCCTTAACTGTGTTGCTCTGAAGTACCCCTTCAGCTTAGGTAATCTCAATCCTGTCTGTTCTGTTGGAAGAATCAGCTTATCCCACTTGACTGTTGCCATCTTCCCCTCCCAGATAAAATACTTCAGCTCTTTATTAATTGCTATTCACAACGTCTCCTCTGACTGAAAAAATATGCCTGACCTGTGTACAAGACTAAAGGGACTAAAACATTTTAACTGCTTGTATCTTACTGTCGATATCCATATAATAGAGCTTCCATTTCTCAGTTTTTGTATTTTTTTTGTAGTTTCTTCCCACATATTCTTAGCTGCCACATCAGTGTCATTTTTAATCCATGCTTTTAAATACTTCATTTTATCATGTTCCCATAAGTATGGATATTGCTGAAGCAAATCATATGTGCGTATATAATTTACTGCTATTGCTTTTGATTTAGCTTAATTAACTTTGTATGCCAAAAAGGTTTGAAACTGGCTCAGTATGTTCCACATCACTATAATATCCCTTTTTGGTTTTGTCAGGTATAAAATAATGTCATCTACAAATAGAGCCAGCTTTTCTTGACTACCATATCAATTGTTTCCTTAAATTTCCGAGTCTGTGGTTCTAAATGCAATGCAAATAACAAAGGGGAGAGACAACACCCTTGCCTAGTTCCTCTGCTCAAGCAGAGATTTTCAGAGAGGATCCTACCCACTGTAGTTTTCGCCTCCAATCCTCGTATAGCCTCCTGATCAACCTTATAATTTTATCAGGGAATGCAAGTGCTTCTGCTCATAAAGTCCCAGTTTACGTTGTCAAATGCTTTCTCCGCATCAAGACCCACCAACAGCAGTGGCGTTTTCTTACATTCTGCTTCCCTCTGAATCATCAGTGTTCTGTTAATGTTGTCAAATGTTTGCCTCCCCTCCAGAAAACCATATTGATCCATATCTATCAATTTTGGCATCACTTTTGCAATTCTTTTAGCCATTATAGACATGAACACTTTATAGTCATGATTTTGTATTAAAATGGACTTGTATGAAGCTGAATCTGATCGATCTTTACCTTCATTAGGTAATACAGGTACTACTTTCTTCCAGGATGTTGGTACTTCTTTAAACTGTTTAACAACACCTTCCAGATATTTGTTTATTTCTTCCTTGCTTCCAAACTTCCACAGGAATGCCTTCTACTCCAGGGGATTTTCCTGTAGATTGGTTATACATCACCATTTTTATTTCATCTCTTCCTATCCTGTTAGTAATTGAGCCTCCTCTACCTCTAACCTTGGCATATTTAATTCTTCCATACACATTTCCATGTGTACCTTTTCTTAATTTCCATATTTCCCTGCTTCATACGAACTTTCATAGAATTTTCAAAACATTTCTAATACTTCTACAGGATCCCTTGTTATGGGCTCCCTAAGCTTGGTGACAGCCATTTCTACTTTCTGCTGCCTGAGTCGTTGTGCTAGAAGTTTTTGTGATCTAGAGTTTTTATCAAAAAACAGTTGCTTAAGAACAATCTTTCTAAAGTCATGCATGTTATCGAGGTAATCCCTTATTTTCTGTTTAGCATTCTGTAGTTCTTCCTCTTCATGTTCTGTGAGATTCCCCCTATTTTGCAATACTTTAGCATTTGTCAGTCCCTCTGAATAATTCTTGTTGCTTCTTATCCATATCTTCCTTTATTTTATTTCCACCATATTTTTAAATTTCACTTGAATTTTTTCCCACTCCTTATCTATATTTTCAGAAGAAATTTCTAGTTTCTCAAATAGCTCCTAGATAATTTCCACTACCAATTCGTTAAATTCCTTTCAACAGGTGGGAAAGTGGCAGGGTCTCATTTTTATTTCATTATCCTGTGTTTTTATTTTAGTTATTATTGGCGCATGATCTGAAATAGTTCTTGGGTGCATATCAAGACTTTCAGTTAAATGCACATGTTCCTGTGAAATGTAAATTCTGTGTAGCCTAACATAGTTTTTGTATCCTGTGGAATGAATTGTAAATTCACTCTGAACTCTTATTACTGAATTCACATCTTTCATTCCAAATATTTTCATAAATTTCTTTAAAAATCTACCCGCCTTTGTTATATTTTCCCTTCTGGGCCTTCCAGACATATCTTCACTGCTGAAAATCAAATCCCAGTCCCCACCTATAAGTTATATTTCTTGCTGAAAGCTGATTATTTCTCCCAGAATTTTCTTAAGCTCCATTATAGCAGTTTTCATTGGAATATAAATGCATGCCAGTATAATCCTTCTCCCTTGCCAGTAACCCCTTAGTTTTACAAATTGACCGTTATTGTCTTTTTTTTACATTTTTACTAAACCATCAGTTACTACATAGGCAGTCATGTATTTATACAAA
This sequence comes from Protopterus annectens, assembly GCF_019279795.1. Taxonomy (NCBI): domain Eukaryota; kingdom Metazoa; phylum Chordata; order Ceratodontiformes; family Protopteridae; genus Protopterus; species Protopterus annectens. Next base: position 656,277,558 of record NC_056725.1, read on the forward strand.
TGAAAACAAACCACACCAACACAATCCTAGTTGCAAACATTTTACATCACAAACCATACTGACACACACTCCCAGTTGCAACATTATACATTACTTGTCTACCCAGTCTTTTTCAAGTCAAATATTACATAGCTGATTTAAGTCCTGCTGCCTTTTAAGCCTCATTGCTTCCTTGTATGTATTGTTCCCAGAGTTCCCATTTTTTCTGTGTATTTTTATTTATTTATTTATTTTATTTTACATTTGTTTACCGGGATAGTCCGACTGGATACATGTCCATTTTCAGTGGAGGCCCAGAGAGAAAAGCTCCAAAAGTACATTCAACAGACTGTTACATTTTTACAGTTTAAAACACAAAATAAACACAAAAAGATTTGTGCACAGATATAAACAAACAACAAACAGATATACACAAATTATTACATTTTTTACTCAGATGGAAAATTCTAGAATGATAGGCTATTAAATGCCTAGTAGGCTAACCTGGTAGTAGATCCAAGGAGATCATAGGATATACAAGTTAAGAAACAAAGTGTAGGCAGAAGTCCTCCATGTGCATACGAGTGATGGTTAGAGTTAGTCTGGATTAGGACAAGGACATAGCCATCGTTTTTTAAAGTACTGAGTCAGACTTTTCTTGAACTGAGATAGAGAGAGTTCAGAATTCCAAGTTTTGCCAACAGAGTTAGCAAATAGAGATTCTCCGGCTGTGTTGTTGGAGTTGAGAGTTTGAACTAGTAGTCTTTCAGATGAACGAAGTGCGCTAAGGTTACTGTAGGGGGTGATGAGGTATTTAAGTATGGGTGTATTACCTGGTTGGTACAGGATCTTGTGTGCAGCTATTAGTTGGTTATCCTGAAGTAGGTTAGGCAGTTCAAGCCATCCTAGTAGATTTAAGTTATGACAGTGATGAGATCTGTAGGCTGCATCAGTAGCAAATCTAGCAATGTGATTGTAGGTGCTAGAAGGTTTAAGGTCAGGTTTGTTGAGGTTTGTAAATAGAGGGGAAGCATAGAGGAGGGTGGAGAGTAGATGTGTATGAGCAATTACAGTTCTGTCTAATGGCGTTAGGAAGGGCTTGATCCTATATAGTGAGCCACGTTTTTTATTAACTGTTTTAATAGTTTTATTGATATGCAGCTCAGACTTAAAGTTATTATCTATTATAACTCCTAAGAGTGTGGTTGAGGAATCTGGGGAAATAATGGTGCCATTGTTGGATTTTAATGTAAAGGTCATAGGGTAGTCCTGCGAGTGGGGGAGAAAAGCAACAGTTTGGTTTTATTAGTATTTAACATGAGATGACGGTTAAGGAGCCAATGTTCAACTGTGTTAAAAGTATTTTGGGATAGAATCTGTAACTATGTAGTTTGTTCCTACCCTTTTCTAAAGATCTCAATTCCTGTTGTTTTATCTCTGTTACTATAGTCACTACTACTAGTATACTTGGTTTAGATTTTGATATCCATTTTGTAGTAATTGCTTTTTTGTCAGTCATCATTTTTAGACACTGCAAGGCCTTAACCATGCCTAGGCAATTCCGATTCTGTATCATAGCTCAGAAAAATCATCTCCTTCATCAGACCAATATATGCCCACCCAGCATCTCCAACAGTGCATCCAGCAGGGAGTTCTTAGTCTGCCAATTCACTACACTCCCAAAAAATATGTTCTCTATTATCTTTATTCCCTGTCATACCTCCAACATTTGCTGTCTACTTGAGGAAAAATTCTCTGGAGTCTACTTTGGGTATAGAAATATCTATGCAAACATTTCCAAGCAAAAATTCTAAATCTTCTAGATTTTGTTGCATATTTGGGAGACATACATATATCTTCCCATTGTTTCTTTGTGAGTTGGTTATCCTTTTTCACCTCCTCTGATTGATTATTATAGTTATCATACAATATTTTATGTGCTCTACTAATTATTCCTTTTTTAATGGTAGCTTTTGTTTTTGATTTTACTAAAAACTCTACCAGTGCTGGTCTTTCATTTAGGACCCCTCCTATTTCTTTCTCTTTGCCTGTACTCTGATGTCAATCCGTGATAGGGAAGGCAATCTCTAACCTGCAGTCCAAATACATTTTTGGTGTCTTCCCTTTCTATCATCTTTCCCTCTCTAGTTATTTGCTCCCTATACTTTGGTTCCTTTGCCAGTTTTCTCCAATAAATTTCAGCCCCCTCTTGCCTATTGTCTGTATCACTTATAACAGTAGTCATCCCTAACAGCAGAATCTCCTTTCTCCAGTCCCATGTTGGCTTAGTTCTTAGAATAATTTCTGCTCCCTTATGGATATAATATTCTGTATGCTTATTGTTATTGTAAGGCCTGCATTACAAAATCCCATTTTCTCCTTGTTTCTTGAGCTTCCCCCTGTTTCATCATCATTCTGTAGCCCCCCAAACATCTCCAACGCCCAGGTGAGAACTGCTCTCTCCAAAGCAAAAAACACAGCATCCATGGGACCGGATGGTGTCCCCGGCTGTGTGCTCCATGAACTCAATGAGGAATTAAACCCGCAGTTAGGACAGCTGTTTAATCTTAGCCTCACCTCAGGATACGTACCCAAGGAGTGGCGCACGGCGACTGTGGTCCCACTTCACAAGGGCGGTGCCTCCACCGACCCTGGAAATTACCGTCCCATTAGCTTGACAAGCCTTATCTGCAAAGCCATGGAGAGGATCATAATGGAACTCATAAATAAAGACATAGGGAACTTGCAGACTTTGGATCCAACCCAGTTTGGATTTGTCAAAGGCAGATCATGCCTTTTAAACTTGGTTGACTTTTTGAGACAGTCACCAAGGCCATTGATGAGGAAAGGCAGTCCATACAGCCTACCTTGACCTGGCAAAGGCCTTGACACAATACCCCACTCAGGTATCATCGAAAAACTCATCAGCTTGAATGTAAACCCATACATCACAAGATGGGTTGCAAACTGGCTAAGTGACAGAACCCACAGGGTCAGAGTTGCTGGAGCCATGTCAGACTCAAAGCCTGTCACAAGTGGTGTCCCACAGGGCTCAGTCCTGGGTCCACTCTTGTTCGGCATCTACTTTTCTGAAGTACAAGCAAACACAGGAGGGTTATGGCTGACAAAGTTTGCAGATGACTGCAAACTGGGCCATAGTCGAAAACACATCTGACACAGATATCCTTCAGAAGGGCCTCACAGAAACGGATAACTGGTGCCAGAGCCATGGCCTAAAGTTAAATGCCAAGAAATGCATAGTCATACCCTTCGGGAAAAACAAGGTTACCCCTAGCTACCATATAGGTGGCAATCCACTGAGCACAGAAGAAGTCATCAGGGATCTGGGGACCCAGGTTGACAGTAGCCTTCGTTTGACACTCATGTTGCTAAAGTAGTTAGGAAAACCTTCTACATTGCCCACCTGATCATGAAGGGATTCACATCTAGATCAAGGGAGGTCATCGTCCCCCTGTACTCATCACTCATTAGACCTATGATTGAGTACAATGCCCCATTCGAAATGTATCTGACCCGACACCTGCAGCAGCTGGAAAGGCCCCAAAAGTTCCTCACCAAAAGGATAAAGGGTCTCAAAAATATGTCTTATGCTGCCCGACTGAAAGAACTCCAGCTCTATTCAGTCTCATACCGCTTGCTCAGAGGTGACCTGTGCCTGACATATAAGGCCATGTCAAACCCTGATTTGATGAATATGCTTCACCTCAAAAAATCTAGATCCCTCAGAATCACAAGGGCGGGAGACTTAAACCTTGACACGGTTATTAATAGAACATGCTGGAGGGACAGATTCATCACCCAGAGACTCCCTATGCTGTGGAACAAAATCCCGGTACATGTGAGGCAGAGCACCTCGCTGGCCTTGTTCAAGAGGAATCTTGACCAATGGATGGGGGATCGCAGATATACCCCAGGGATTACTTCAGTGTCACTGCTTGACAGAGGCACAGCAAAATAATAGGCATAGTTTTATTCAAACTAAAGGGGTGGCGAAAGCCAAATAACTATGGGCTAGGCTTATAAATGTCCTTGGGCAGATAGCCTAGTATGAACCTATGAACCTATGAACCTATTCCTTTCCACTTTGAAATATAGTATCTGATGTTATTCAAGTCATCATTCACCACCGTAGGGTCTAGGATCTGATATCTGATCAGAGCTGGCAACATACTACAGATGAATCCAAGATTGTAACTCTTCCGACTCCCATGATACCCTGCTGCCCTCTAACCCCCAGATCTCGTTTGTCATGTATCCTGTGCAGATGCGTTTCCATTGGCTGTAGCTTAGATAAGTGTTTTTATATTTTATTCTAACTTCAGGAGTCCGTGTTTCTGAAGGCCTTTGGGACAGGCCCATCTACCTCCTGGGTGTCCCCCCCTGCTGGTGAGTTGGTAGATTTGATCACCAGCAGGGCCTGGAAGGAGCTGGACAGGGTAGAGCCAGTTCCAAAGAGACCTGACAAATTTCTTAGCCCTCCTGCGGACCGTTCTTTCTGGAGCAAAGATGTCCCAGTCAATGCCATTGTGGTTCTTGACACCACTAAAAAGGAGATAGCAGAGCAGAACTCCACGGTCCATCCTCCGACAGGGAGTCCCGGGCGATAGACCGTTTTGGGAAGTGTGTGTACGTCTCAGCTACTTTTGGGCTGAGAGCGATAAATTACTTGCACACTTTACCCACATCCAAAGGGATGTGGTCCAAGAGCTTTCCACTTCGCTTAAAGAGATGTTGCCAGTGGAGGATGTCAAGAAGGTGTCTCCCAAGCTATCCACTGTGAATTCCCTTGCAAATTCCTTGATGAGGTTAATTTCCAATGCTGTGGAAGCCACCGCTCAGGCAGTCGGTACCGGCATCTCACTGAGGGGTCATGCCTGGTTACATTTATGCGGGTTTGTGGAACCCTTAAAGGTATCCTTTACTAATGCTCCCTTTGATTCTACTCTTCTTGGACCTTTTGTGAAGGACACTTTGACCCGCAGTGAGCAGGAAGGGAAGACTTTGTCTGCAGTGGGGAAAAAAGCTTTAGACTCCCCAGAGGTCCTTCTCCAAGACCCAATGGGGGAACTAGGAAGATGTGTTTCCATAAGTCACAGTCTCTCTTCTAGGATGCTCCTGAGGACTCCTCTTTCCAATCCAGGGGGAGAGGTTTCAATAGCCGACACTGCCCTCCAGGCGGGGGGGGGGGGGGTCTGCAAAATCAAGGTTCCAAGGAGCCCAGTTTCTGAGCAGCAATATCAGCACTCCCAAAGCGTCACCCAGCTGCTCTGCCCTGGAGGTAGTTGGGGGGTCATGTTTCCCTACACCCAGTAGCCTGGATAAATACCACTCCCGATCAGTGGGTGTTAAATATCATTTACAGGGGCCATTTCATTCCCTTTCTGAATCCCGTTCATTAAGAAGTTACCTCCCTGGCGTTCCACCCAGTCAGAGAGTTGGCCTTCAAAGAAGTTCAACAAAAGAAAGAGCCATCCAAGAGGTCCCAGCGGGACAGAGAAGATCCGGTACTTATTCTCACTTTTTAGTGCCAAAAAAGATGGGGGACCTACATCCTGTTTTGAATCTCAGCAAGCGGCATCTTTCAGTCAAGAAGTCAAAGTTACTGATGGTCACTGCTCAGTCCATTCTGCTCCTCTTACGCAAAGAGGATTGAATTTGCTCTGTAGATCTCCAGGATGCATACTATCACATCAAGATAGGTGTTCCAGGAGACATCTTCACAGCCGGCTAGGAGCCAGTCTCATTACCAGTTCAGAGCCCTACTCTTTGGTGTCACCACAGTCCCCCGGGTATTTGCCAGATGTATAGCAGTGATAGTGGTTCACCTGCGACTCCACTCTTTCCTTATCTCAACGATTGGCTCCTCATGGCACCTTCGAGGCATTGACTGATGCAAGCGATTCATTATGTTCTGCCCCTCGTCTGTCAGTTGGGGAATCACTGTCAACCTTGTGAAATCCAATCTGATCCCCACACAACAGTTGGAATTTATAGGAGTTCAGTTAGACTCCGTTTCAGAGATTGCAGCGTTACCTAAGTGCAGAATTCAGTTGATCCAGGAACAACAGGTCATACAGATCTTAGACCTGTAGTGTCCCCCGCTTCACCTGGTTCTTCGGGCCCTCTAATCCATGGCCTCGGCCATTCATCTCATTCCACTGGCCAGGTACCACATGTGAGTGTTGCAGTGAACCTTAGCAGTTCAATAGTCAGCTCTGTTTCATCCCCTGTCAATGACCATAAAACTGATGCCCATATGCAGATGTCACCTCTGGTATGGCTTCACTCTCAGGATCTAACTCTTAGTAGGCCCTTTTCTTTTCCTCTGGCCACGGCCACAGTGACCACGGACACCTCCCTGCTGGGGCGGGGGTATTTTCATGGGGAAGACTGTCCAAGGCACGTGGTTCCCAGTAGAGACCAAGTTGCATGTAAATGTCTTGGAGATGATAGCACTTCTATCATTGCAAGCCTTCAGGCACTGCCTCCCTCCAGAGGCAATTGCAGTTCAGACAGATATGGCTGTGGTCTGGTATGTCAACAAACGGGGGAGGCACATTCTTACCCATTGTGCAAAGAGGCCATGAGAGTGTGGGAATGGGAGATGACCTCCAGACGCTTCATTCTTGCAGTGCACATACCCAGGGATTCCAGCGTGTTGGCCGTCAGACTCAGTAGATTGATCTTGAGTCCTCTTGAGTAGTCTCTCAATCCTTCAGTGGCAAAGCAGATTTTCGACAGTTTGGGTCAACCTTGCTGTGACCTTTTTGCATCCCCAGCTAACCACAAATGCAGCAAGTACTTCAACCTGTTCCCCCCTCCAGGGGAGTCACCAAAGGATGCCCTAGTCTGGGATTGGCCTGCAGGTCTCCTATATACCTATCCTCCTGTTCCCTTAATACCCAAGGTTCTGCAGAAAGCACTTACCTGAGGACATCCATTATCCTCATTTCCCCTTTCTGGCCTCGTCAACTGTGGTTACCCTTAATCAGGTCTCATCTGAAGTATCCACCACGGGTATTGGATCCCTGTCAGGATTTGATTTCTGAACCATCAGGGCTTCCTCTCCCAAACCTTCAGACCCTTGGTTTCTCCAGTTCCAGTGGTTATAAAACAGTCCAGGCTAGCGTTTCCAATTAAATGTGTCATTCTAGCCCCCCAGAAACCCTCCACCAGAAAGGTTTATAGAAGTAAGTGGAAACATTTTTCTGTCTGTGCCAAGAGCAAGAATCTGGATCCCTTTTCTACTTCAGTTTCAGACATTCTTGTCCTCCATTTTCCAAGCAGGAGCAAGTTTCTCTACCATCAAGCTTCAGTTGTTGGTGATTTCTAACTTGCATGAGAACTCTGATTCTACCTGTTCATCTAGGCTTTGTAAAGCATTTATGAAAGGGGTTTTCCTGCTTTGGCTACTGATTAAGGTTTTTTTGCCTCCTAGGGACCTTACTATGGTTTTGCAATCTCTGACTAGGAGTCCTATTGAGCTTGCTGGTTCTGCGAACTCGGGTTCCTTTCTAGGAAGACAACCTTCCTGGTCGCTATTAACTCAGGAGGTTCTCAGAACTGCAACTTCTGACCATTAATCCTCCTCACATGATTTGTCACAAGGACATAGTCTCTCTTAGGATGAACCCCTCCTTCTTGCCCAAGATTGCTTCCAAATCTACTCTGAACCAATATACTCAGCTTCCAGTGTTCTTCCCCAACTATTCCAACAAAGGGGAGTACATTCTACATACCTTGAAAGTACACTGACAGTTGTGGTTGTACGTGCATAGGACCAAAGGTTTTCATAAGTCAGAACAGCTTTGTTTTACCTTTTCCCCTAGCAGATGCAGTCTTCCAGTTTTTAAGGTCATGATTTATAAAAGGCTCTCTAGCTGCATCTCCACTGTCTATGACCATAGCCCCCTTGTGGAACCAGGAAGAATCAAGGCTCATTCTATGAGGTCCATAGCAACTTCTTCAGACTTTATGGTCAGATTTCTATTGATGACATTTATGCTGCTGCCACTTGGTCTATTCCTCACACATTTATTTCTCACTATAAGATAGATTTGATTTCTAGGAGCAGGGCTAACTTTGGCTCCACAGTGCTCCGTCTTGTCCTTCCTTGAGCCCTCCCAGGGTAAGTGGTAGCTGGGGACTTTGACCCTATGGTGAAGAATGATGACTTGGATAACATCAGAATAAAGAGATATGTACTTACATAACTTGGCATATGTGTTATCCTATGTCATCATTCATCACGTCTTTCCATCCCACCATCCCGTACCTTGTAGGTCATGGAGGAAGTTGAAGTGTTTTCCCTACAGTCTTGCAGTAGCAGCCTTGAGCTACACTACAGCAAACTAGATCTGGGGGTTAGAAGACAGCAGGGCATCATGGGAGAGGGAGGAGCTAGAGCCTTGGAACCATCTGTAGTGTATTGCTGGCTCGGATCTGATATCAGACCCTAGACCCTATGGTGATGCATGATGATGTTGGATAACACAGATGCCACGATATGGTAAGTACATGACTCTTTTTTTCCTGCTTGTGCTGTGTGGATAGGAGTCATAACTGTGTAGCTCTGAAATATCCCTTCAGATTGGGTAAACCCAATCCGCCCTGTTTTACTGTAAGAATCCGCTTATCCCATTTGACACCTTCTTCCCCTTCCAGATAAAGTCCTTCAGCTCTTTATTATTGCTATCCACAAATATGCTTGACCTGTGTATACGACTAAAGGGACTAAAATCATTTAACTGCTTGTATCTTATTATCCATATCCATATAGCAAAGCTTCCATTTTCTCTGTTTTTGTATTATCTTTTATTTAGTCTTTTCCCTCATATCCTTAGCTGCCACATTAGAATAATTTTTAATCCGTACTGCTAAATACTTCATTGTATCATGTTCCCATAAATATGGATATTCCTGAACCAATTTATGTATGGGTACTTAATTTACTGCTACTGTGTTTGTTTTAGCTTCTTTAATTTTGTATCCTGAAAAGATCTGAAACAGTCTCAAAATGTTCCACAACACTGTAATGTCTCTTTTTGGTTTTGCCAGGTATAAAATAATATCATCTGCAAATAAAGTCAGATTTTCTGGACTACCATACCAGTTATATCCTTGAAGTTCTGAGTCCCTTATTTTCTTTGTCAGTGGTTCTGAATATAATGCAAGTAAAGGGGAAAGAGGACACCCCTGCCAGGTTCCACTGTTCAAGCAGAAATTATCAGAGAGGACCCAACCCAATTTAATTTTTGCCTCATATATCCTCCTAATCAACCTTATAATTTTTTCAGAAAATGCAAATGCTTCCATTGCTGTGCTCATAAAGTCCCAATTTACTCTGTCAAATGCTTTCTCTGCATCAATACCCACCAACAACAATGGTATTTTCTTGCATTCTACTTTCCTCTGTATCATCAGTGTTCTTTTAATGTTGTCATATGTCTGCATCCCCTCCACAAAACCACATTGATCCATATGGTTCTATATAATTTCTTTAGATGGGTATTCAGAGAATGCTCATTCATCAAACAACTATTTATCAAAAACGCTCTTCATCAAATGGCAGATTTTAACTAGGGCAAACCAGTGGTTGGCCACCGTCTGGAATTTGCCCTTTTCTCCACTGTAGTGTGATCATGGAGTTGGTATATTTAGTTGGGTGGTGGGGGCACACCCCCCCCCCCACCTTGGCAGGTTTAAAAAACATTTTTTGTGGTTGCTTGGTTGGCCAACCACTTGTGTGCCCTAGTTAAAATCCACCATTTGATGGCGAGTGGCTTAGATAAATAGTTAGATAAATGGGTATTTGCTGAATACCCATTCAATGAAATGTCGTAGACGCGATCCATCTCTATCAGTTTTGGCTTTACTTTTGCCATTCCTTTAGCCATTATAGACTTGAACACTTTATAATCATGGTTTAGTACTGAAATGGGCCTGTATGAATGTGGATCTGATGGATCTTTACCCTCTTTATTTATTACAGATACCGCTGCTTTTCTTCTGGGATGTTGGTGGTACTTCTCTTAAAATACTGTTAAACAAAACCTTCCAGATCTTTATCATTTTTTTTCCTCCTAGGTTCCATACTTCCACAGGAATACCATCTATTCCTTGGGACTTTCCTCTGCAGATCAGTTATACTCACAATTTTTATCTCATCTCCTGCTATCCTAACCATTAGTAATTGAGCCTCATCTACCTGTAACCTTGGCATATTTAATTCTTCCGTAAACATTTCCATTTGTATCTTTTTCTTGATTTTTATATTTCTCTGCTTTAAAACAGACTTTCATAGAATTTCCAAAATATTTCTAATACCTCTACAGGATCTGTTGATACCTTTCTTTTTTCAGACTCTGTATGCTTGGCGACAGCCCTTTCTACTTTCTGAGTCATTGTGCTAAAAGTATTTGTGCTCTAGTGTTATTTTCAAAAAACAGTTGCTTAATAGCAACTTTTCTAAACTCGTGCATATTATCGAGGTAATCCCTTATTTTCTGTCTAGCATTTGCAGTTGATTCTCTTCTTGTTTTGTGAGATTCCCCCAATTCTGCAATACTTTAACATCTGTCAGTCCCTCTAAATTCTTGTTACATCTTAATCATAGCTCCTTTTCTTTTATTTCCACCCTATTTTAAACTCCACCTAAATTTTATCCTACTCCCTAGCTATATTTTCAGAAGAAATTTCTATCCTCTCTAACAGCTCCTGAATAATCTCCACTGTCCAGTCCTTAAATTCCTCTAATTTTCAGCAGATAGGTGGGAAAGCACAAATGTCTAATGTTTATTTCATTACCATGTACTTTTGTTGTACCCGTTAGTGGTGCATGATCTAAAATAGTTATTGGGTGAGTGCCAAGACCTTCAGTTAAATGCATGTTCCTGTGAAATGTAAATTCTGTTTTGCCTAGCCCAGTTTTCATATCTTGGGGAATAATATGTAAACTGATCCGAACTCCTATTACTGAATTCTTCACATCTTCCATTCCAAATATTTTCATAAATTTCTTCAAAAATATATATTCTTTTGTTGTATTCTCCCTTCTGAGCCTGCCAGACACATCTTCACTGCTGCAAATCAAATTCCAGTCCCCACCTGTAATTAATATTCCTTGCTGAAAACTGATTATTTCTGCCCAAATTTTCTTAAGCTCTTTTATAGCCCTTTAGCCCTACAAATCCACCATTATTATCTTTTTTATCTTCTTCTATCACTGTTGGAGCTCCTCTTGCAATTAATATTAGTACTCCTCTTTTCTTTTGTACCAGGTATTCCACTAAATAACCATCTTGAAAACCTTTCTTTATCAAATTCATATGTTCAGTTCTTTCCAAGTGTGTCTCCTGTCACATAGCTATTTGCACACTATATTTTTAATATAGTTAACTACTCTTTCTGTTTTGTATTTATCTTTAATGCATCTTGCATGTAAAGACATTACAGAAAGCATCATTATATTAATAAGTTATTATTTCTACCTTTTACATATAAAACCTTTTTTGTTAAATGTCTAGTTCCAGCCTTTGTGGTACATGCATACAATGTTTGACAGGTTGAACTTTTATACAGTTGTTTCTTGTCGTGTCCATTTGAGCCTATGTCACATCTTGTAAAACTTTTTTGTTTTTTGAAACCCCTCAAACAAAAAAAAAACAAACACACATCCAATACCCTACTAAAACCTCTTAACTTAATACTAACACACAAAATTATGTACACCTTCAAATATTGTAGTTTTACCCGCCTAATAAGAACAAAAGTCCAAAACTGGCAGCCACAGTCACTGACTTGAGTGAACCTAAAAGAAAGGTTATCCATGCTAAGATGCATGGTGCAGCCTGTGCTTTTACTAAGTGCTGATTGGTTTTGTCTTATCTTTATAGCTCTCCCAGCTGGGAAAACCCTGACTGCCTTTGGAGAACATTAATTACCTTGGGATAGCCCCCTGAATGCTTTTAGAGAACATTCCCTACCTTGGGAAAACCCCCTGAATAACTTCATAAAGCATTATCTCCCAGCCAATTTCTCGTTTTTCTTTTTTCCCCTCAGCCAATCACTCTTCACCATACTGTAGCCATTTTCTTTTTATCAGATTGTTTACATGCAGACATGAGAACCAGGCAGCCAGTTTCTCTTTATGAGATTGTTTCCATGGACACACGAAGACTGGCTGGAGAATTGTTACTGGGCAGACATGTATTTGCTACAAAAAAGCCTCACAATATTCGGTGTTTATTTTCATTTACTTGTTACTAAATCAATCTAAGGTCTTTAATCCAGTCATCCCCCCATGCAAGAATGACAAAAAGCACATTCATTTTTTTGTTTATCATGCTTTTAACCATTTTTTACATTGCAGTCCCTACATTTCTTAAAACTGAACAATAAAAAGGAAAAAATGGAGAAAAAAAAACAGCAGCACCTGTTTACAATTCCCATTACACTTACAAATAACCGAAAAAATGTATCTCGTGTAAAGAAAACCACATGCCACAAAATTAGTACTATTTAAAAAAATCTTTACTTACATTTAACTTTCTCCCTCCTCTTTCCCTGTCCAAGCACTTTTCTGAACATTGTCCCACACAAGTCTGATATTTCCAGATTTTCGTCTTCAGTCATATTTCACAAATAAATATAATTATTCCATTGTAATCCCATACTAAGTTACTGGTTTTATTACTTTTCATCTCTAGAAGAACAAGAAGCAAAATCTCATTCAGTTTCACAGCTTAATTTTTTTTGGCCTAACTTTATTTCCTCCTTAGCATGTACTTCATCAAAAAATGATTTTCTCCCTCCAGGGAAGAATACCTTGAAGACAGCCAGGTACAGCAGTTTGAATCTCACACCTGCACCTCGCCATTCCCTGAATAGTGGAATAAATGTTTTTCTCTTCTGTCTGCTGTACAGTGAGTAGTCATTCTCCCCAAACACCCTGTTGTCTCCTCCTTTTATTATTTTGTCCTTCTGCCACAGTTTTGTCAGAATCAACTCATTATGTTTAATAGATACCTTGTTCTAGTTTGGCTGCAGTTCTTGCAATAAATTCTGTTTGGACCTGCTCTCCTTTGTTGCTCCTTAGAGAACATTGGTCTGTCTTCATTGAATTAATGTGCCCCACATTAATTTCATTTCAAGAACATAATGCACAAGTTGCTGTCTTTTTTGAATTAATGTATGTGACATTCATTTTATTTCTAGAACATAATGTATAAGGTGCTGTCTTCATTGAATTAATGTATGCCACATTCATTTTATTTCTAGAACTTAAATGTATAATTGCATCATCTGTTAACATGTTTAGCATCTTACCTGATTAGTCCCACTGCTTTCAGATGTATAAGTGTTTGAGAGGCTATGTGAGCATGAAATTAGAGACACGCTGGAACAACGTAGAAATGGACATTTTTATAATTTAAGTGAAGATGAGCGTGATCTCTTGGAGAAAGAGAGAGGATGGTGATAAATCGTTTTGGTATATGAAACTAGAACATGGCGGGGGACTTGGTTATAAGCAACTTGTACATGGTTTTCTAGAAATAAAATTAACAGATTATCTTTTTGGAGGCACTGTTAGTTAATGGACATATTACTGCACCATTGTACAACTACTTAGAAACTACAAATGTCTGAGTCCCTGACATTTTTTGTTATCCCAAAGATATGCTTTAACATTTGATTGCCCTCCCCTACGACTGATATTCTCAGCGTGCGAGTCCAAAATAGAGCCACTGGCAAAATATATTGATTTTAAATTAAAAAAAAAAGTTTTATTCCAGAGTTGATCATGTTTAAAAGACTTGTGAGATTTCCAGGACAAGGTCAGAAATGTTCAGTTAGACAATTTTTTTTTTGTTTCGTTTTGTTTTTCTTTTTGTGATCATGGATTTGAAAAATGTAATTATTATGATACTACGTGGATATGCCATATTTAACTTAAATTTTGCTTCACAGAGTAAAATATCATTGTTGGTTGACTTCATGGATATTATTTTAAAAAACAACTTTCTATATTTTTAGGGTGACTATTGTAGGCATACTAATGGAGTTCAAAGATGAAAGGAAACACCCACCAGGGCTGTGACTGTATAATAATGAAATGCGAACACCAAAAGATGCAGACTCTTCCACTAAAAAGCCACACAGCCTGAAAGAATGAATCCAAGGTCTTGTAGTATAACCAACACAAACAATTTATTCCACAAAAAACGACTAAGCGCTTTCGCCAGTAAACTGGCTTCATCAGAGTCGTTTAAATTACATTACAACAAAACATATATACTCTCCACTCAATGCTCATTGGGCCAAATTAATTAGTACACGCCCAAAGCATATAATAATCTAAACCAACTTGTGGTTGACCAAAACAACTATAAAAAATGTATATATATACCTTTTACATAAAAACACATAAATAAATAAATAAATCAATAACAAGATCATCTCAATGGTGATGTTACATCCATACAATTCAAAATAGAAGTCCAATTTCATAATAACATTATACCTGTACATGAATAATAACTAAAACATGATACATGATACTTAGTGTGTAGTGGTGTTCTAAACTCCCCCCCCCCACCCAAACAGCCCCCCCCTTGTAATTGTGGTTGCACATGCTCCATTAGTCTCTAATGCCTACTTTTCTATTCTCTATATTAAAAGAGATCTTAACTTTAAAATAGGTTTAATCGAAATGTAATCGTTAATACCCGGGGGCTTACAGGCATCTAATCTTAGCTGCCAAACTGTTTCTGTTGCTGTTTGGGTGGGGGGGGGGGGGAGTTTAGAACACCACTACACACTAAGTATCATGTATCATGTTTTAGTTATTATTCATGTACAGGTATAATGTTATTATGAAATTGGACTTCTATTTTGAATTGTATGGATGTAACATCACCATTGAGATGATCTTGTTATTGATTTATTTATTTATTTATGTGTTTTTATGTAAAAGGTATATATATACATTTTTTATAGTTGTTTTGGTCAACCACAAGTTGGTTTAGATTATTATATGCTTTGGGCGTGTACTAATTAATTTGGCCCAATGAGCATTGAGTGGAGAGTATATATGTTTTGTTGTAATGTAATTTAAACGACTCTGATGAAGCCAGTTTACTGGCGAAAGCGCTTAGTCGTTTTTTGTGGAATAAATTGTTTGTGTTGGTTATACTACAAGACCTTGGATTCATTCTTTCAGGCTGTGTGGCTTTTTAGTGGAAGAGTCTGCATCTTTTGGTGTTCGCATTTCATTATTATACTAATGGAGTTGCTACGGTGCAGCTTCTGCCAGTATGCATGCAAATTGTGTTGTATTGGCATGGAAAAACACCATGTTTTTTTTTTTCTAGTGAGACATTTAGATACTGTAAAACCTTCCTTCAATTTCTGCATTATGCCTAGGTAGGTAGTGAACAGCTATTTGCTGTGTTTATTATACATTTGCAAACTGCAACAGATTTTGTACATATCACATACTGTACTAATTATGATGCTGTGAACTTTGTGAATGTGCAGTGAGACAGGGATGTGATAAATGGGAAAGCTTCAAGTATATATGTAAAGCCAACTTATAGTAATTAATTTTTTTAGTACACAGTCTGACACCCCATGCACCATTATTGTTAAATGTCTGTTATAATAGCCTCTAGAATCACCTCAGATGATGATGTATTTTGTACTGAGGTCATTAAGTTAATTTGGATGCTCAAAGAGAGGGGTTACCCACAAGAATTACTTGAACAAAAAAAATATGAAATAATGGCCGAGAGACAATACTGGCCAATTATTAAACGTGGCCTGGGTAACTGTTGTATAAGTAAAGGTGAAGCAATAATAATGAATAAAGACATAGACCAAAAAGTATTTTTCAGTGGGCTACATTACTGATAATGCAAGAATGGCTAACATAACTTGAACATTTTGGTGAGTGTTGGAAGAGACCACAAGTTCCAAGGCAGTAATCCAAACAGAACCACGTAGTTGCAATGAATAAATATCTTTTAATTAATCCAAGTGCAATAAAAAGCTCTTCACAAGCCTCAGAAAGTCAATGTTAAGCGCGCTTTCACTTCGTGAAATACAAAGCTTCATCAGAACAAGAAAGTCAGCATATCAGATACATTAAATACTCTCATTTAAATTGAATAATTGTTTCTTAAAGAGATCTTTCGTCCCCTTAATGCCTCAAATTATTCAAAATTCATAATCACTTTAAAAATGCAGACAACTTTAAAAGTTAATTAAATTCATATTACAGAGCTTTTTAAAATTTTAATCCCTCTGAATAAGTCCGTAATAACAGACTTCATGAATATGCTACATAAATAATACTAAAACATGTATTAAAAAATGTTTAAAATTTAAACTATTTAAAATAAATACCAGTTGATGTTAATGTAATAAATACCCACCCCCTTCTGTTTGTTTTTCTTGTTAACACTAATGGGAAATGTTACATACTGTGTAAAACATAGCTTGGCAGCACCCTCATAACTTAGCCTGCCTTAACTTCAGCACACTGTTGATACTAATGCAATCATTAAGACCAGGGAGTTGGCCAGCATCAGTTTTTAACTGCCAAAATAACTCTCTGAATTCAACCCTAGACTCCCAATTTCCTCCACGGGGGTCAGAGACTACTTGTTCCACTACTGCAAACTTGATGTTCATGTTTTTACAAACTAAAGAGTGTTTGTAAAAGGCATTAGATTCTTTACCTGTACTCATTTCATAAAAGTGCTCATAAATCCTTTTCCTAAGGGTACGTGTAGTTTTTCCAGTATAAAAACTGTTACAAACTGCACAAATTCCTCTGTATATTAATCCTCTCATACCACAATTGTAGTGTTTAAAAGCTGTTAACCTAATGCCTCTAGAGGGAATCTGTATGTCACTGCCCTCGAGAATAAACTCACATTGACGGCAAGCACCACATTTAAAAGGGCCTCTTCTTGACCTCACAGTTCTACCTTGATTATTGTCATTCTTCTCAAATATGTCCTTTAAATTCATATCTCTACTTCTTGTAAAGGAAGGGTGTGCTGGAATGTAAGCCCCTATATCCTCATTTACTTTCAGAATGGGTCAGTATTTTTTTAATAGTCTCTTCCACTCTACCGGATGTAGCAGAAAAGGTGTGTGTAAAGGCCACCTTATATTCAACTCTGTTTTCACAACCTATAGTATATATATTACTTGAACAGAAAAAAAAAATATGAAAGGGTGTGGGTAATGCTAGATTTACCCACGGTTGGTGTGGTTTGGTCACGAGGGCGAAGCTCGAGTGGCCAAACAAAGCCAACCGTGAGTAAATCCAGCATTACCCACACCCAGAAGTGGGTTATTGCTATTATACAATGACATTATTAAGAAAAAAAATAATTACTTTTCTTAAATAATGGCATTGTATAATGCCTCCTTGCTGCCCTTCCGCAGCTGTCTGGTATTCTGTGGCAGTTCTGATGTACTGCGCATGCGTATGCCTACACAGTACATCAGAGCTGTGGGCAAAAGCAATGGAGAAAGCAAGATCTCCGTTGCTTTTTACAAACTGTTTTGCTATTTTAAATGGGTTTAACATAGCGAGACAGCTTTAATAAAGCAACAGAGAATCTCTGTTGCTTTTTTAAAGCTGCCTCGCTATGTTAAACCCATTTAACATAGCGAGACAGTTTTGAAAAAAGCAACGGAGAAAGCAAGATCTCTGTTGCTTTTTACAAACTGTCTCGCTATGTTAAAGGAGTTTGACATATCGAGACAGCTTTAAAAAAAAGCAACGGAGAATCTCTGTTGCTTTTTTATAAAGCTGTCTGGATATGTTAAACTCGTTTAACATAGCGAGACAGTATGAAGCAACGGAGATCTTGCGTTCTCCGTTGCTTAAAAAAAAGAGTTATAGTAATGGAAAAAGTCCGGGCGACCGGACCTTTTTCCCATTACTATAACTAATTTACAACGTGCACGCTGACCAATCAGCGTGCACATTTTTAAATATTAATGGGGGGGGGTCGTTGTATAATGGCCAAGAGACAATACCGGCCAATTATTAAACGTGGCCTGGGTAACTGTTGTATAAGTAAAGGTGAAGCAATAGTAATGAATCAAGACATAGACCAAAAAGTATTTTTCAGTGGGCTACATTACTGATAATGCAAGAATGGCTAACATAATTTGAACATTTTGGTGAGTGTTGGAAGAGGCAAACTGCCCAAAGCTGTTGTAGGAAGTGGACCTAATGGTTTGAACAGAAGGAGGTGTAGTTGTAAGAACTTGTTTGAGAGATGAAGTATGGCATGGGTGGGGGGGGGGGGGTGTTAGTCTGAGCAAATGCACAAATAGGGTAGCTGTGCACAGTGTAGTTTCATTAATACAGAAGAAATAGGCTTTATCATGCCTACTACACAAAAATAGAGAAAACCCAGTAGTAGATACAATTCCAGTACATTTAGTATGCTATACCTCACTTGGGAAGCCTGCCAGTTTTTCTCTATTAGTAAAACTGTTAGTATTTTCAAACACATAATATACCAGTACACTGATTGAATTAAAAGGCGTGATTTAACCAGGCCCTAGCTAAGCATTCAGAACAGTGTTTACGTTTAAATGTTTTTTTTTTTATTTTTGGTTTTAGAAAAGTGAAGATTTGTCAGAGAGGTGGGGTCTGGAGAGCTGTTAGAAATGACAGAGTTGCAGTGGTAGCCAAGGACAAATGCCACTGTAACTCCTGGACCAAATGATTGAGTCGGTGTTTACTGTGCTGTTGAGATGAGAATCAGTAAGTTATAAAACATTTTTTCTAACAAGGTTTTCTTCTGACATTTTAGGATGATTTATACAAATCAGTATTTGAATTGTCATTCTTTAAGTGTAAGCTCTTAGGGTTTTTGCATTTTACATTTATACTCTTAAATTTTTGGTCATGAGATTGTGAACTGATAAAACAAAATGGTGAATGAGTTACTGCAGGTTCTCATGATGTCTAGCTTAAACAAAAATGTTAAACCTGTATACATGTTTTGTAAACATTGACGTATTTTGGTAAAAGAAAAAAAAATCTTGTTGCTTGTTTCTTAGATATTGCACCGAGTTTCCTCCTAAAAGTGGTTACTAGTTTGTTGTGCTGGGCTTGCTTCACGTTTGGCATGTGGCAACTAAGGATATGTGAGAGGAGTCTAAACAAAGCATATTGCAAAAACTAAGAAACTGGGGGAGAAGTTGTAGACTGTTGTTAATAAGGAGGTAAAGGAATTTATTTGGAAGGACAAGATGGCAACTGTTAAGTTGGTTAAGTTGATCCTCCCCACAGGACAAGGTGGTTTAGGGTTACTTGATTTGAAGAAATACTTTAGAGTTATGCAGTTAAGGTTGATGTACATAATGCAAGCAGAAGGTTTTGAATCAAAGTGGAAGGAGATAATTATGAAATGGGTGAGGAAGTTCACAAATTAAGGAGAGAATAGGATTTGGATGCAGGTCCTTAAGGTGAATAATAACATCTGTACAGAGCAGTAATAAACTATATGAGAGTATTCTGAGAAGTAAGCCATCACGGGAATGGAGAAAGAAGGCTTGACCAGTAGGGAAGAGTGCAAGTAAGAGTGCAAAAAATGAGCATGAGGGAGCTTGAATTTACTTGAGAAAATTAGCAAAGGAACCAAAGTGTGGGGAGCAAATAACTAGGGAGGGAAACTTAATTGACTGGGATTAGGCCAAGCAAATGTTGGACTGTAGGTTAGAGATCGCCTTCTGTGCCATGAACTGATGATGATGATGATGCTATAGGCAGAGAATAAGGGATAGGGAAGTGCTAAGTGAAATACCAGCTATGGTAGACTTTTCAGTTGAGTGTAGAACAGAAGCAGCTTTAGGAAGGGATAATTAGAAGGGCATAAAAGTATTGCATGATAACTATAAGAGTTAGAGGAGGTTCAAGAGAATAGAAAGGCGGTTTACCAAGGAATAATAGAAAGACATTTGTATGGCTCCCAAGTATGTAACGTAGTCCAGAAGGTTTAGAATTTTTGCATGGAAGTATCTGCATATGTATATTTATACTGAAAGCAGACTTCAGAGAATTTTTCCTCAGATAGATAGCAAATGCTGGTGATGTGATTTGATGGGAAAGAGAGAAAGAGGGAGAGAGAGCAAGAGATAATTGGGAACACATGTTCTGGAATTGTAACAATTTAACAGATTAAAAAAAAAAATTCCTACAGAATGTTTTGTCAGAAATGTTGTGGGGAGCAAATTGTAATTAAGGAAAGGATTCTTTTGAGCTGGGACATGAGCTCTGAATCGTCTTGACATAGTAAGGCCTTACTAAGTTTAATGCTACTGGCTGCCAAAAAAGCAGTTACTAGAACATGGAAACCACCATCTTACACCAACTATAATTGAAGTATTAAATATTTAAAGGAGATAAAAGAAATGGAAGTGGGATTCTTAGAAAAAGTAAAGAAGTTGTGTAGAAGTAACTGAGATCTGTGAGAAATATATATGCAGAATAATAATCAGGAGGAAGAATGAGGTTTAAGGGAAGGGAGGAATTGAAACATTTATGAATGAATGTTAAACATATTTTAAAAGCAGCTGGATATAGCAACTCAAATCTCTGATTGCAGGGTAAACTCTCTTATTTGTTTCCCAAGTGTACAGCGAGTAGTAATTTCCCCAGAAATTGTGGTGCCTCCAAGTGTTAGTACTTTTCCTTTCTAACAAAGTTTTGTCAGTAGCAGATCTTTGAGCCGGTATGACTGCATCTTTATTACTAGAGGTCTTGTCTTATTTCTCATAGCCAAATTTGAAGAATACACGTGGTAAGCAGTCCAGTAGTTTGTTTTTTTCAGAAAATTAATGCTGGGTATTCCTTCAGTTTTTCTCTGCATGCTCTGTTGTATCACTCTGCTATTTTTCGAAACTGTTCTTCTTGAGAAGTCTCCTATTTAGCTAGTCTTTCCTTTAGTTCAAACTCTGATTTATGCAGTTTTATCACCCCTCATCTGAATAGTTACTCTTCTAGTCTTTTGAGACTTTTTGTCATTTGACTCCGTATGATTTCCTTCCATATTACTGTTGCAGTATTCATAACCTAAGGGATCTCCTGCTAAGGATAGTCTAACATCTGGCCAGTATACCAAAACCTTCAGTACTTACAGGTGCTGTACATCACACACATGCTCCCTGCACAAGACGTTACAGGTGCTGTACATGACACACATGCTCCCTGCACAAGGCATAGGGTATAAAGGTGATGTATGGTTACACACACTCAGAACTTCTTTGCCCTCAGTCCGGACACCATCATTGAATGTTGGTTTGAGCACCCTTCTGCTGTGCTGGTTATCAAGCCTTGTTTCAGATAAGTGTCTCGTTGGGGTTTCTTCTTTCTTTTTATTAAGTGTTGTTGGGGTCATGTCATCAGAAGGGGAAAATGTCAGTGTGGGAGGCAGATTGTCCACAAAGACGATCATGACCAGTATCTTTTCTGTTTGGGTGCTTCCCGCGACCATACACCGTGTTCCATCTGCCAGGCTTTTATCCCTAAAACCCTGTGTATTCATCTATCCTCTTTATCTAGTTGCCTCAAAAACCAGCGTCTTAAGCTGTTGGCTCAAAGTGCTATGGTAGAATCTTCCCATCCCGAGGGTCAGCTGTCTTCCAAGGACTTTGCTGTTCTCTGCCTGCGTTTGATTTTGAATTTGTTATTCATTTACGGTTTGGTTACTACTATGTTTTTTATCTTTTTTTTATATTGCATTTTGTTTTAAGTGTTTGGTTCTTTTGGAGTTTTAAAGTCTTGGCTAGGGTCAGTTAGAAAATAATTCCTTTGCAGACAGTGGGCAACATCCAGCTAATTAGTGGGAGGAGCTGAGAAATGTCATTCTTCATTTAAAGGACAATGATGGGATTCTATTATTAAATGCTCAACTTCTCTGTCCTTTTTCTCCCTATTTACTCTTACTTCTATGAATACAACAATACACCATTTAAAATATTTTAAATAGACTTTTTCTCTTCACTAGAACAGTACCTTACTGTACTGTGGTAATTTCACTTTCAAAAAAATTTTATCCTGTCCTGGAAAGCTTGCTGCAATCTCCAATTCATTTATGTCATCAATGCCACTGAATACAGGTAGTTTTCTGACCAGTTCCCTCCCCAAACTGACATCAACATTACCACCTTAAAAACCCACCAATGCTGTAATGTCACAGCTCCCTGGTCCTTCCCCTACCCATACAGAAAGTAAAGGCTAGCACAAGGAAACAGTACATGAATCAAGTCTCCTGCTGTGAGCTGTCAATCCCAGCAGGTAACAGCTGAAATTACCCTTAGCACTTTGACAGCTAGGGAAGTTAGCTGTGAAGAGGGATGGAAGATGAGTCAAACTATTACAATTCAGGCTTCACAAAAGACTGCAATTTAGCCATTCTAAAAAGAAGCAGCAGTAAAAAGCACTTTGAAAGTCTGTTCTGGTGCATTTGCACTGTTTGTGTTTTAAGTAGTCATTGAATGGCATGAAATGTTACTTAAAACTGACTGACTGAAAGACAGCAGTGTATGCATGTAAAATCAATGCAGTGACAGGAGCTTTAGGAAGAAAGAGGCCTGCATGATGTCATTTTTACAGACAAACACTGCATTGTGGGATACCTAGAGGCAGAATAAACAATCAGAATTACTTCACTATGCCAGACCCCATGTGGTCAGATTCAGAAATTACGTCTAAAAATATTTACAAACCTGTAAGTAGTCCCAGAGTGGTGTTAAAATGTAGGAAACACCAAACCATAATGAAATAAACATGTTTTTTGAGTCCGTGGGTGCGGTTCTCTTTTAACTAGAAATATTTAGAGGCATCTTTATTTAGCTGTAGTGCTTGTTTGACTTGCTGCTCGCTGCCTGACTGTTGCTGATTTCTGTTTGCATTTGATTTTTCCCACCCATCTGCCCTACCGCTGTTGTACTCTTAAACTTGGTAACGTTTGAGTTGCCTGCTCCTGCAGTAAGTCTGATTTTGAACACTCCTCCCAGTCCCATCTTATCAATTCATTCTACTGAGTATTGAGATATCAGCTGGGAAGGTCCACCCTCTTAGTCTCTTAAAGTTGAGTTGTCTTCTGTTTCCTCCCTTCCCACTTACTAAAAAAAATGCACCTTATTCAGCTGCTTTTACTGTATCTGTGCTGCTTCCTGCTTTAGTTGGCTTTTGTTGCACATTATTAAAGTGTTCAGTTGCATTTAATCTGCTACATTTATTACTGCTTGTTAGTAGCCCGATTAAATTTTATTTATGTATTTATTTATTTTATTTTACATTTCTTAACTGGGATGGTCCGACTCGACACAGGTCCGTTTTTAGTGGATGCCCGGGAAGAAAAGCTCCACAGTAAGTAAAAGTTTACACAATATGTTAAAATACAGTATACAGATAGGAAAGAAAATGTGTGAGTGTATATTTGTTTGAGAAAGTGTTATGTGGAATGATGTGTTTTCTAGTGATGTGTTTGTATATAATGATATGATGTTTGTTAAGTATGTGAGGGTTAGGAAGAGAAATCCTAGGATTAATGGTATTTTATGTGGGAGTAGTGGTTGGGTCTTAGTGGTTTTGGGGATCAAGTATGGGTGTGATTATGAATGCATGGCGAGTAGATACTATGTACCTTTTTAAGATAGAAATTAGATAGGGGGTGTATATGAGAGGTCGTTGATTGGACGAGGGTATGGTCTGGTGATCTGGGGTTAGAATAAATGTAGCAGTAGTGGGGGCGAGTGGGAAATGGGGGCTGGGTAGGTGAGCAGAGTCAGCCCAGCGTAGCGAGGTTACACCAGTCCTCGAGACTGCAGAACCTGTCTATAGGGCTGGTCAGGACAGAACAGTAAAAGAAAGATACCTTTGTAATTAAGCAGAAGTGAGAGGGAGTTGTGCAGGTTCAAAGTGGGGAGTAGGGGTAGACAGAAAGTAATACAAGGTTGTGAGTCAGGAAAAACTGGACTAGGCCAGTTGCTAAAAAAAAAAACAGGAAAACTAAGTCAATTCCAGGTCCGTGTAGTACAGTATCTTCCTAATAACTACAAGTCTTATGCTACTAATCTAGTACAGTGTGGTGAAAAGGACCACCACTTGTACAGGGGAAAAACAATTGAAGTATGGGCTGCAGGTACATAGGTAAACTTTTTCCAAGAGAAAGTAGTTTTAAATAATTGACCTGGGAGTACCATATGAAGAGAAAAATGAAGGGGGGGACCAGTAGTGTGCACGTGTACAGGGAAAGGGGAAAGAGTGTTCAGTTTAGAGGACAGATTAAATACATCTCTGACATACACTAATGTAGCTGAAAGCCACTTTAGTGTTCCACGGACGCAGTATCTCACAGTGCAGGGCAGCGAGACAGCCTTGGGTTGATTGGAGGTTGGCCAAAACACGGGATGAAACTTTTGCTGAGGGGACCGGAAGTAAAAAGGAAAAGGAGGTAAATATTAGGTCTGAAGTTTTAAAACACTCTGATTACCAAGTAACTAAGATAGAGGATGCAGGGCAGGAACAGCATACCTTGTAAGAAACAGCACAATTCTGTGAGCAGCACAATTCTATGAGCAACACAATATGCAAGGATAGCAGAGAAAAAAAAGGTAACTGCAGTTTATACCAAACTATTATAACATACACTACACTATTATGTACTGTTGTAAAGTTACGAAGAGAAAATAGTAACTACTAAGATGCTACACACAATTTAGCATTCTCCACGACTGTTATTCTAAGCCTCTTAGTTTTGATTTAAGCACTTGGATTAAAAACTCATTTTCTTACATAAGGAAGGCTTCTGGTCTACACTCTTGTGGCAGGACAGGATAGCTTGTGCCATTCTGAGCTGTGAATTGCTGGTTGATTTGTTATTGTGTATGTTATTCTAAAAGTGTTTTAGTTCTGGTTTAAGAACTTGGCTTCCAAATCAGTTAATGTGAAGTTGTTCAATCTCACCTTCATTCTTTACTCATGGGTTCGGTGCTGATCGCTCGGCTCCATTACGGCCAATTGCAAAGCTTGAGGTCTTCAAATAGCACGAGGCCAAGTCTCCTATCCCATGATGCACCTGTGAATTGCCTCAGATCTAGTTTGCCGCTGCAACAAATCAGAGGTTCTGATTTAGCTCGGGACAGATAAGCAAAATTTTCATTAAAAATGTTCTCAAAATGTTTTTTGATAGCTAGTATAGTAGTTAGCATTGTTTATAAAGCTCTTATAGCTTTCAGTGTGTTTTTCCTTCCAATTTACTATGTTTTCTTATAATTCTAGTTGGCCTCTTTTAGGCCTAGTTAGTAGTAGTTCTTTTTAGGTGTGGTATGTCTAACCTTTTGAGTTTTTATATAAGGCTTTGTACAGTAAACCTTAGTTATATATATATATAGATTATTGCCTTGCTGTGTTATTTAGTGACCTTTGTCACATTTTCTTGGATAGTTGTATTTATCAGAGTTCTGTGTGGTCTGTCTAGCCTTCTATATTTTAGTTAAGGCTTAGTCATTTACTTATTTAGATAAGGTTGTTCTTTATCAGCAGCTATCTGTTTTTTTTTCATAGTCTGCTTGTGTGGTATCACTTTGTGTGTGTGTGTGTGTGTGTGTGTGTGTGTGTGTGTGTGTGCGCATTTAGCCTGCTGTTATTAAGGCTTGTCTGTGCTTTTCTATTGAGAAAATTTACTGTTGTAGTTTTTTGTGTGGTAACACTAAATATTTTCTATCTTTACTATGGCTGATCAAGATAAGTCCCCCAAGTCTGGGTTCAAAAAGTGCCCAAAGTGTGGCCAGAAAATGTCAGTCACAGACAGCCACGTTAACTGTGTGTATTGTGTAGGGGCTCTGCATTTGCAAGACAATTGTGCCATTTGTCATTTCTTCTCCTCTATGGTCCTACAGGAAAGGAAGAGGAAACTGATCGATAGAGGCTTGTTGAAGCCTTCTTTTCAAGAAGCTCTGAGTGACCAGGATGGCTCCAGTAGGTCCTCAAAGTCTTCTAAGACATCAGACTAAAAATAAATAAATAAATAAATAAAAGAAATTAACGACTTTGGCTCCACTGACCTCGGAGCCGACAGTCTTTTCCTTTCGGAGCTGGTCCCCAGTCTTGGAGCCGGTCTCCGAAGTGCCCAAGAGTCCTATTCTTCAGTCGGTACCACCTTTGGTGCAGTCGTCTTGATCATTATAAGCTTGTTGGATGTGGACATGGATCGTGTGGTACAGAAGCTGTTGTGGGCACCGGCATTAGCCAAAATGTTATCGGCTTCAACCCAAAATTGCACCGACTATTACTATTCCTCCTCTGAGTCATACTGGTCCTTCGGAGCCGGAGGAGGCAGACCTGATGTTTCTGGAGCCTTCGGAGTAAACTCCTGCTCCAGTGTCTTCAGCTCTGTGTACTCTGACATCCTCTGTGCCTATCATGGACTCTAGGAGCCGACACTCTCTGGTCGGGTCTGGAGAGGACAGTCAGACTGACTTGTCGGTTCCAACCTTGCCTCTCGGGGCCTCGGCTCAGATGAGTTTGGTTCCTATCTCGGGCTCGGAGCCCACTGTCCAGGGATGTCGACTGTTTCCTCGGATCCGTCGGCTCCTTCGCATCGGAGCAGGGGTACTTTCGATGCCATGAGGAGAGTCATGTCTCTTAGGACATCCTCTACCTTGGGTCTGCCCTTCTCCTCCCCAAAAGTGCCAGTGTCTGCATCACATGTCCTCACTAAGCGTAGAGACCCAGTGCCTCAGGAAGCCCCAATGGGTGGCCCCTGCTCTTCCGAGTCCTCACCAGAGGCCCCCACAGATGAGGTTCCCAGGAAGAGATTGTGCAAGAGGAAGCACCTAGACTCCCCTCAGGAGTCTCTCGCATCGGACACTGACTTAGATGAGTCAGAAGGGTCCCCATGATCCCCCTCTGAGGATATCTCCTTCGCTGAGATACTTGAGATCCTTAGGCAGAGGGGCGATTGGCAGTCCAAAAGCCCTACTGAGGATGAGTCAGTTCTCCTGAAGGTTTTCAGGTCTCAGCCCTCCACCTCTTGGGTGTCTTCGCCCTTCGATGAGCTGATGCAGCTGGTCTCATGAAGGGCGTGGGAGTCTCAAGATACTGTGAAGCCTGTCCCTAGGAGGCCTAATAAATTTATTTCTGCCCCACTTGACAAAACATTTGCAACTAAAGGTGTTCGGTTGATGCCATGGTGGTGGCGGCGGCCACCAAGAAGGAAATATCTGACGCTTCCTCATCTATTCATCCTCCTAACAGAGACTCAAAGATTATGGATAGATATGGGAAGTGCATGTTCAGTTCGGCAACTTTTGCTCTTCGTTCGATGAACTACTTAACCCATTTCACTAGGTTGCAAAGAGATCTCCTTAAGGAGTTGGGAGATACTCTTTAGGGTACAGTAGCTGCAGGAGCCTCCGACAAAGTTACTGCCCAGCTTGTTACCCTAAATTCTATTGTCTACTCATCCCTGCGTCTCATATCCTATGCAGGTGATGAAGTGAGTAGAGCAGCGGGTAAAGGAATCGCTCTTAGGAGACGTTCCTTGATGCGCTTATGTTCCTTTGTGGAACCCTTCAAGTCATCCTTCGCAAACACTCCCTTTGATGGCCCTTCCCTTTTCGGGCCTAAAGTGAAGGAAACCTTAACCAGTTGTGAACAAGATGGAAAGACTCTTTCTGCCGTCAGGGTCTGTTTTTCCACCCCTACCCGACCCTATCCCAAAGGTCAACGGGAAGGAAAAATGTGGTTCCGATAAGCCCAAGGAGCCTTTCAGGACACACGTGGTGAAACCCCCTCCAGGGGCAGAGAAGGGGGTAATAATGAAAGACGCCACCCTCGCGGCAGAGGGGGTCCGCAACACCAGAGTGACAGAGATCACTTCTCTGGGAAGCCCTACAAGTACTCCTGAGAGGAGGCCCGACTGTCCTGCTCTGGAGGTAGTCTGGGGTTGCTTGTCTTTGTATCCAGACGCCTGGCTCAAAATAACAAAAGACAGCTGGGTACAAAGTATCATTTCCAGTGAGTATTTCATTCCATTCGTCCCCCCAATCATAAGAAAAATCCTGGAAGTTCCACCCAGTTACAGGGAACAGGCAACTATAGAGGTCCAAATGTTGCTAGCAAAAAGTCATCCAGCCAGTCCTAGCAGACCAAACAGGATCCGGAACTTACTCAAGGTTCTTTTTAGTTCCAAAGAAGGCGGGGGACTGGAGACCCATATTGGACCACAGCAAAACCACAGTGAAAAACTTCTCTAAAGCAAATTTCACACTCCTCAAAACCGAGGTGGAATCCTTCAGAGCCTCCGGGCCTGTGGAAAATACGGCCCAGACCGCAGAATCCTTTATAAATGCATTCTATGAACACCTTCAGGAATGCATGGATCATGCAATCCCAAATAAAACCAAGACCCAATCCTCCAAAGGCAGACGTCCTGTCTGGTGGACCCCAGCCATAAACAAACTATGCAATAGAAGGAGGAAGCTACTACATGATAGAGCAAAATCCCAAAAAGGGAGGGCATCTCTGATCAGTATTAGCAAAAAACTATGGGCACTCATAAAATCATCTAAGGCCAGCTTCGAGAGAAAAATTGCACAGGACACTAAGGATAATCACAAGGCTTTCTTTAGTTATGTTAGGAACCTGGGTGGGAATTCCCAGATGTGCTCAGAATTAGTCCAAAATGATAAAAAATACACCGAACCCACAGACATTGACAACATCCTAGCTGACAGGTTCAGCGCAAACTTCTCCCACCAAAAGGGCAAATATCTATCCCAGCAGAGTGCTGCCCCCCTGACATCTCAGATGCTCAGGTAAGAGCTGCCCCCTCCAAAGCAAAAAACACTGCATCAATGGGACCAGACTGTGTCCCAGGCTGCGTCCTACATGAACTTCAAGAAGAGCTAAACCCAAACATAAAACTACTGTTCAATCTCAGCCTTACTACAGGATATGTACCCAAAGAGTGGCGTACAGCAACAGTGGTCCCTCTCCACAAAGGTGGTGCCTCAACGGATCCTAGAAACTATCGCCCCATAAGCCTGACTAGCTTGGTCTGCAAAGCTATGGAAAGGATCATCATGGACCTTATAAATAAAGATATTGGGGACCTACACACACTGGATCCTACCCAGTTCGGCTTTGTTAAGGGCAGATCCTGCCTCTTAAACCTGGTTTATTTCTTTGAAACAGTCACCAAGGCCATTGACGAGGGGAAGGTGGTCCACACAGCCTACCTGGACCTCACAAAAGCCTTCGATACAATGCCCCACTCGGGCATTATAGATAAGCTCACCAGCTTAAATATAAACCCCTATATCACTAGATGGGTTGCAAACTGGCTCAAGGACAGAACCCACATAGTTAGAATTGCTGGAGCCATGTCAGACTCCAAACCAGTTGCAAGTGGCGTCCCACAAGGCTCAGTCCTGGGACCTCTCTTGTTCGGTATATATTTCTCGGAGGTACAGGCCAACACGGAAGGACTGTGGCTGACCAAGTTCACAGATGACTGCAAACTGGGTGCCATAATCGACTCTCCAGCCGACACAGGCATCCTCCAAAAGGGCCTCATAGAAACAGACAACTGGTGCCAGAGCCATGGCCTCAAGCTAAATGCCAAAAAGTGTATAGTCATCCCCTTTGGCAAAAACAAAGTGCCCACAAATTACCACATAGGTGGTAATCCATTAAGTACGGAAGAAGTAATTAGGGACCTGGGGACCCAAGTTGACAGCAATCTCTCATTTGACAATCACGTGGCCAAAGTGGTTAGAAAAACATTTTATATAGCCCACCTAATCATGAAGGGATTCACATCTAGATCAGGGGAGGTCATCGTGCCTCTTTACTCATCCTTCATCAGGCTCATAATTGAGTACAATGCCCCTTTTGGGATGTACCTTACCGGACACCTGTAGCAACTGGAAAGACCCCAAAAGTACCTCACCAAGAGGATCAAAGGGCTCATACAGATGCCATATGCTGCCCGGTTAAAGAAACTCCAGCTCTACTCAGTGGCATACTGCCTGCTTAGAGGCGATCTGTGCCTGACATATAAAGCCATGTCCAACCCAGAATTAATGGACATGCTGCACCTCAGAAAATCCAAATCCAATCGAGCTACGCGCTGGAGAGACTTGAACTCCAGCACTGAAATAAATAGGACATGCTGGAGGGACAGATTCATAACCCAGAGGCTTCCTTCACTCTGGAATAAAATCCCAGTCCAGGTTAGGCAGAGTCCCTCATTGACTCTCTTCAAGAGGAATCTTGATGAGTGGATGGGAGATCGTAGGTTTACCCTGGGTATCACTTCTGTGTCACTGTTAGACAGAGGCACAGTATACTAACCTCGAAAAAGGGCATAGCAAAATTAATTTAAAATGGGTGGCGAAAGCCAAACACACTTTGGCTAGGCTTATAAATGCCCTAGAGCAGATAGCCTAGTATGAACCTATGAACCATGAACCTAAGAAAGAGAAGTTTTGGATGGTCACGGTTTAGTCTGTACTTCCCTTTTTAGGGAAAGACAGTTGGATGTGCTCGATAGATCTCAAGGATGTGTGCTATGACATAAAAATGGCCAGGCCATCCAGGGATCACCTGCTGTTCCGGCTGGGAGCCAGTCATTACAAGTTTTGAGCCCTGCCTTTTGATCTCACTACAGCCCCCAGTATGTTCACCAAATGCATGACAGTGGTCACAGCTCACCTGAGGCATCTAAGATTCCAGGTGTTTCTGTACCTAGACGATTGGCTCCTTACCGCCACCACCAGGCATCAACTCATTCAGGCCAGGGAGTCCACTCTGTCACTCTGCAATCATCTGGGCTTTACAATCAACTCAGAAAAGTCTGCCTTGTCGCCATCGCATCATATCGTTTTTATCGGGGCAGAGTTGGACAGCACCACCACCACTCTAAGACTGCCAATGGAAAGAGTCCTTCTCATTCGTCAGCATCATGATATCAAAATACAAAACACCAGTATCGGACGTTCTGGAAAGCGTTAGGCATGATGGCAGCAGCAATTCTAGCCATGCCACTAGCACGGATGCACATGCGGGTTCTTCAATGGCTGTTGTTCACTCAATGGTCTTACCAAGAGCTACCCATGAATCACACTATAATGATCACAAATTCTTGCAAGAAGGACCTTCAGTGGTGGTTGACCTCACTTCATGTCACGATAGGACACCCATTTGTGCTACCCCTTCCAGCAGCCACTGTGACCACGGATGCTTCCCTGATAGAGTGTGTGTGTGTGTGTGTGTGTGTGTGTGTGTGTGTGTGTGTGTGTGTGGGGGCATTTTCAGGGAAAGACTGCCCAAGGTACATGGACCGACCAGGAGACACATCTGCATATCAATGTCCTAGAGATGAGAGCAGTACTTTCGGCATTGCAGTACTTTCAGGACTATCTTCCTCTGGGCACAATTGCGATTCAGACAGACAACATGTCGGTGGTCTGGTATTTGAACAAACCAGGAGGAACCAGATCTTATCCCCTTTGTTGAGAGACTCTCAGAGTTTGGCAGTGGACTGTTTCCACCCAGCGCTTTCTCTTAGCAACGCATATCCCAGGGAGATCCAGCGTGATAGCAGACAAACTGAGCAGGGCAATCTTGTTGCACCACGAGTGGTCCTTCAAGAAAGAAGTTGTGGACAGGATATTCCGCAGGTGGGGCCAGACTTGCTGCAGCCTTTTTGCCAGTCATATGAACACGAAATGCAGAAGCTACTTTGCCCTGATTCCCCTTCTGGTAGAAGCTCCAAGGGACGCACTCGTACACGATTGGTCTCTGGGTCTCCTATATGCATTTCCACCAATCCCATTGATACCCAAAGTTCTACAGAAAGCAAAATCTCTGGGAAGGACCATCATTTTTATAGGCCGTCACTGGCCTCGTCAGATTTGGTTCCCTTCCTTCAACTTCATCTTGTGGAGGATCCTTGGATCCTGGACCCAGTTCTAGACCTTCTGACATATCCGTCGGGGGACTTTCATCCTTCCATGCAGTCCCTGAAACTGACAGCTTAGCTACTCCAGTTCCCATCATAGCCAGGTTTCATAACCTTTCCATTGAGACAAAACAGATCCTTTTGTTCTCTCATAAATCTTCTACCAGAAAGCTATATCTGAGCAAATGGAAGAAATTTTCTATATGGGCCTCTAAAAATAGAATTGATCCTTACCAAGCTCCTATGGCTTCCCTCTTAGAATTCTTGTCTATGGTTTTCAACAAAGGAGCTGCAGCAGCAACAGTTCGGGTTCGGTTGGCAGCTATTTCTAATTTTCATCTTGGAGTTGAAGGTTTGAATATCATGTCTCACAAGTTATCCAAAGCATTTCTCAAAGGGACCTTTCATATTGGGCCACCTGTGAAATCTCCCTATTCCCCATGGAATCTAAATTTTATGCTCTCAAGTGTAATTCTTCCGCCATTTGAACCAGCTTCATCTTGTGATCTCAAAATTTTGTCTTGGGAGACCATCTTTCTGGTAGCTATCACTTCTACCCGCAGAGTTTCAGAGCTTCAGGCTTTCTCCATCAAGCCTGCCTGTTTGATATTTCATGCTGACAAGAGTTTCACTTAGAACAAATCCCTCATTCCTGCCGAGAGTTTGCACTGAAACAAATCTCAACCAAGTTATTGATGTGCCAGTTTTCTTCCCCAATCATTCTAACAATTTTAGAGTATATGCTGCACAAACTTGATGTTCACAGACAGCTCAGATTTTATTTGGATAGAACAAAAGATTTCAGGAAATGAGACCAGCTTTTTGTTTCTTTCTCAGACTCCAGAAAAGGGAGACCAGTGGCTAAAAACTCTGTCTAAATGGTTATCTGATTGTATCACCTTTGCCTGCTCAGCTGCCTGTATGCCTTTGCAACACAAGATTAAAGCTCGCTCAACCAGAGCAGTTTCAACATCATCTGCCTTTTCTGCCAAACTTCCCATTGATAACATTTGTGCAGCAGCCACTTGGTCAAAACCTCATACCTTTATCACTCATTACAAAGTTGACAAGGCCTCCAGGGACAGGGCCTCCTTTGGATCCGCGGTCCTGAGAAATATACTCCAGTGAGTCACCCGAGATTGATGGTGCTTGGGACACTATCCATCAGTAAAGAATGAACAGCGCGATTGAACAACTTCACATAAAGAGGTTATGTACTTAACGTAACATTGCATGTGAGTTGTTCATCTCGCCTTCATTCTTGCATCCCTCCCTCCTACCCCCTCCTGGACTGATAGATTACCGAGATGCTGGATCCATCCTGGTTACTCAAACCTTCTCTTCCTTTTCTCTAGGAATGTCACAATGACAGTCGCCCTGCTAGACATGGGTCTAGGGAAGTAAATAGTGTGGGAAGAAATAACCAGAGAATTGTTATGGCTAGGCTTGTATAGGCCCTAGGGCCGATAGCCTACTACCAACCTATGAACCTATGGTATTAGTATACGCAGCAAACAAGATCTGAGATAATTTACAGGTGCATCATGGGATAGGGACTTGGCCTCAAGCTGTTTGAAAACTTCAAGCTTTGCAGTTGGCTATATTGGAGCCAAGGGATCGGCTCCAAACCCGAATAAAGGCAAGATGAACAACTCGCATGGAACATTATGGTAAGTGCATAACTTATTTTTTTACATTAAGAAGGTTCATGGTCTACAGTCTTGTGGGAGGAGAGGTTAGCCTATGCCCTTCTCATCTGGGAATTGCTGTCGACGGCTTATTGTACCTGTTCTAAGTATCTTTGATCTGGTCTGTGGTCTGCATTCTTGTGGTATTACTGTCTAGACTGATTTTTTTTTTTTTTTTTTTTTTTTTTTTTATAACTACTAGAGCATCTAGTTTGTTCATAGCTGAGTGTTGCTAATCAAGTTGCTTGTCTTATTGACTTGTTCAATATTTAAGTTTTCCTCACTCCTCCCTAGTAGATCAGTGGTCATGGATATGCACTTCCCAACTGTCTCTTTGCAGCCAGTCTGGTTGAGATGGGTATTCTGAAAAACTGTAGCAGTTGCCTCTTGTACACTGTCAACCCACTTATTCTTAATAAAACAGAGTATGTAAGTGGTGTAAATGCACTTCAATGCTGGAGGTAAAACTCTTGTCATATAACCAAAACTAATCCTGTAGGGGTTGTCAGTGACACTTGCACCATGTCTACTGCACAGGGTAAAGACCGTACACATAAAACTACTTATGCTGAGACACTTAAGGTAACCTTCCTAAAACACTAAGACCTCCCCTCCCGCACAGTACAGTCAAAGAAAGGGTCCTCAGCCATCATGTAAACACTCCGGTAAAACACCACCCACAGCTACACATAGTAACACTGTATCCAGTGTCTGCACTGCTAAGCTTATAAGGCAGACCAGCACACAGCCAAATTTCTTGGTCATTGGTGGTTCTGCAGTGAGGCACACCAATGTCCCCCTCACCAGACTGAGTAAGGAGAGAGTCACGGTTAACTGCCTTTCCAGGGCTAGGATCTGTTAAGTCACACAGGCACTCAGGTCATTGAACCACAAGTACCAGTATGACTCTGTCATAGTCCATGTGGGTGTTAATGACCTGAGACATACCTCCCTTGACTCTGTGAAGCGAGCCATGATCGAGCTCACTGATTGTGTCTCAGGCAGGTATGAGACTAGCACTGACTCCTCACCAGACTGCTATCCCTAACAGAACCAAGATGCTATCCTTCACACAAAGGAAGCCAATCTGGTGGTCCCCTGCCATAAACAAACTCTACAACAGAAGAAAAAAACTGTTGCAAAAGAGAGTAAAATCCCATGACTGGAAGAACTCTCTGGTCAGCCTCAGTAAGAAGGTGAGATCCCTCATAAAATCCTCGTAGTTAGGAAAACAAAATTGCCACTGATTCTAAAGACAGCCACAAAGCATTGTGTAGCTATGTCAAGAATCTCAATGGCAACACTCAGATCTGCTCTGAGTTGCAGCACAATGGCACTAAATATACAGAACCAACTGATATTGCCAACATCCTGCAGATAGGTTCAGTGCTAACTTTACCCCCCTCACCCCCTAAAGGGCCCATCTCTGTATCAGAAGAATGCAAAGTTCCTGTAATCACGGCTGCACAGGTAAAAAAAAATGCACTCTCCAAAGCCAAGCACACAGCATCCATATATACCTTTCAACCTGAAAACATCAATAATCTGGACAAGGCCCATGAAAAATTGGTACACATCTGTATGCTGGTTAACATAAAATTTGCATACATAATTATGTAACCTCGCTCACTACAATGGGATTGTGGGATACCAACTTTCAAATGCAAACTGAAGAACAGACAACCAAAATATGGCACCAGAGTCCCCCTGCAGCCATTCCAATGCCCATTACCTGGCTGTTACGCCCATTTACCATAAACACTAATGTGTGCATACTGCTTTACTAATGCAATGATTATTTGGATTTTATTTTTACATTTTACAGCTCAATGCACAAACACCAATAGAAATCTGCTAAACAAAACAACACAGTCTCACAATGAAAATAGACTTGGCACTAAAACATCTCTGCCCTTGAAACTCACATTCATTGAAACAGCATTGAAACCCACACCACATTCAAAGAAAATGCATTTGGCCAGTGGTGGATAAAGATTACCTTTGGGCTGTTTTCAAATCATTTGCCCCTTGCACACAAAACAACAAACATACATGTTTTCTTTGATACACCTTCATGACTTTATTAAATTATATTCCTTGTATAATACAGCACACTTGTTAGAACGCATTTTACATTTATTGTTTGAACATTTTTCCAGTAGGCTGTAGACAATGAAACAAACTGCATGAACCAATAGTGACAAAACTGCCCAATTCAGAATATTTCCATCATAAAAGTCTACTTCCAGTGTGTCCACACCCACACTTTAAATAGAATGACAGTAGTGTAAGCCACAGGTATCTTGCACAGCTTCTCATACTTATTTTCAATTTAATTTTTTTTTGGGGTGGGGGTACAAAAGGCCAAAAACCAGGGACACATTTTAAACATTGCTTGTATAATTTTGAAAAGTTGCTAGAATAAAATGTCTTACCACCATGCATTTCACTGGCAAGGCGTGAGCCCAGGACCCTGTACACTACAGTCAGAGCAACATACCACTATGCCAAATCAGAAGTTTCATGAATGATAGGAAGACTGAAACTTAAATGGCTATCATTTAGTGAATTCAGTTCTCACTTCTCACCGTAGCTCTCAACCTCTTTGTACAAAAAACGTGGACAAGGCCAATAATGGGGGAATAGAGCCCCAAAATAGGGAAAATTGCTAGAATAAAAAGTTTTGTGTTACCATTTATTTTCTGAAGAATATGAAGTCTGAAATTCAAATGTCTGTCAATATTTATACAAATTCAGTCCTGAAAACCACAGATTTTATGAGGAACCGTTTGAGATGAAAAATGTGAGGGACAAATTTAGAAGTGGTGGTGGCTAGGGACTTTAGGCTCTTTTTACCCTGTACCCAAGGTACAGGGTCTGAGCCTGAGTACCTCTAGCCACCAGGTGTATTGCAATGGGGGCAAAACTATTTTTACAGGAAACAAGTCCTCTGTCCCAAAATCTGTTTGTCTGACTCTCTCTCTCTCAATCTCTGGGTACGGAGAAACCTTTTTCACCTTATACTTCTTAATCTGTGCATTTAAGATTATGAATACATTTGTCAGGTTGGTAGCTGATGGATTTTCATTAATGAATTTTGGAGCTGATGACAAATGTATTAATGTACAGCTGCCCCCCCCCCCCCCCCATACTGCCTGATAGGGTACCAAACTGATGCTGGAATATCTGACTGCTTACAGGTCTTGTCAAGTGAAATGCTGTAATGTGCACAGACCACTTAACACTGTCATTTACAAAAAAAAAAAAAAAAAGAGCAAGTATGTCCCACTTTTTCTGCACTGGCTACTGCCTGCCTGTAGGGCTCTTAGTCTTCTTCAACTACAGGCTCCTACCAAATCCCCACTAGTGTTGAACTCATCCTAAGGCTGAGAATTAAATGCATGTTTAAAATGGTGAAGCATGCAGATTATAGTATTGATAACCTGTGGAATCATATTACACTTGCTTGGGGTTTGAAATCCAACTCAAGACTACATAATGCTAACTAAAGTGGTTTCAACCTCAAATCTAAAATAAAAGCATCCGCTAATGGTGGAAAAAAAAAGAAAAAATTAGGATGATGACAGCTTAGGTTGGTACAAGATGCCTGTTTTGGTTAAGAATAATATGCCATTAAAACTAATGCTAGTATAAAAGACCTACTCCATTAGAAGTGAAAAAACTGTCAAGCAGCTAAAAACCTTTGCAGACATTTTACATCCCATCAAAGGTAAATATGTCTGCTTGAATGCAAATGGCTCCTTCACTTAACTATTTCATGTAACAGACTAAAGAACAACCATGCATGTAATCCACTGAAAATTGAAATCAGAAACTTGAAGCTGTGTAGACATTGCAACTGACACCTGTACTGCAGGGGGGCCATCCATTGCCTCAGTTGCGAACAGATGGACTTAGACTTAATAAAGATCCTTACAGAATGTTTCTGGAGAAGCCTACTAACATCATTTCTGGGCTGAACCTTTCCACAGTAAGGAGGCTGAAGGCTCTACTGGTAGTGAGAAGGCAACAGCTGTTACTGCTTTCTGGCATCCAATCTGATGTTGGTTATCCATGTTCTTCCTGCAGAATGAACAGGCCGATGCCTGCTACAAACTGGTATGCAAAAGAAATGCAGTACTTTCCACACACGTCAACTACCCCTCACTGCCATGCTTACCTTCCACAATTACAACAGACACAGACACACACACACACACCCTTTCTGAACATGCTAACGTATCAGCTTATCTCCATGCCACCAGCCAGAGCAAGCAAATCCGTTTGAGTCTTCAATACCCCCTAAATAAAGTCCGTTCGAGCCTTCTAACAGCCGAGCCCTTATAAATAAATCCTTGCTGAGCATGCCCTCTAAATAAAGTCCGTTCGAGCAACAACCAAGCCCTTCTAAATAAAATAAAATCCTTGCCGAGCGAGCCTTCCTTTCCGGCTGGTTCATTCCTGCTCGCAAAGCATTTGAACCAGCCAGAAACCCGGAAATACATGCACTGCAAGCTCATTTCTGACAGGCTGGTAGCCCTGACAAGCTGACATCATCGCGCAAGGAAATGAAGGGGTGCCACTCAGGAATCGTGGCACCCCAATGTTTCGACCCCAAAACTCGGTAAAAATGGAGTAATTTGGAACATTTGGGAGGTATGCATCCGTGAGATCTGACAACATCCCAGGCTGCATTCTATATGAACTGCAGAATGAACTGGCACCCCACCTAAGCACCATGTTCAGTCATAGCCTCACCTCAGGCTTTGTGCCACTGAATAGGGCACAGTGACGGTTATTCCACTCCACAAAGGGGGAGCCACCACGGACCCCGGGAACTAATGCCCCATTACCCTAACGAGCCTGGTCTGCAAGGCCATGGAACTTATAAACAAAGACATTGGTAATCTCCAAACTCTGGACCCCACCCAGTTCGGGTTTGTAAAAGGCAGATTATGTCTCCTAAACCTGATTGACTTCTTTGAAGCAGTCACCAAAGCTGTAGACGAGGGTAAGGTGGTTCACACAGCCTATCTAGACCTCGCCAAGGCTTTCGACACCATCCCCCACTTTGGAATTATAGATAAACTGACTAAACTAGGTATAAATCCTTGTGTCACAAGATGGGTTGCCAACTGGCTCACTGACAGAACCCACACTGCGAAAGTAGCAGACTCCAAATCTGACTTCAGACCAGTGACAAGTGGAGTACCACAGGGTCAGTCCTGGGTCCTCTCCTGTTTGGTATCTACTTTTTTGAAGTACAGGCTAACACAGAAGGTCTTTGGCTAATGAAGTTCGCAGATGACTGCAAACTAGGAGCCATAA
Source organism: Protopterus annectens (assembly GCF_019279795.1). Classification (NCBI taxonomy): domain Eukaryota; kingdom Metazoa; phylum Chordata; order Ceratodontiformes; family Protopteridae; genus Protopterus; species Protopterus annectens. The sequence goes on from NC_056725.1 coordinate 656,316,586, forward strand.
TTGAAACTCCTAAGGATGTGGATATCCTACAAAAGGGCCTCACTGAGACAGATGCCTGGTGTCAAAGCCATGGCCTCAAGCTCAATACCAAAAAGTGCATTGTCATCCCCTTTGGTAAAAACTCTGTACCCATGAGCTACCACATAGGTGGTAGTCTGCTTAACAGGTCTGATAAAGAGACCTTGGGACACAGGTGGACAGTAGTCTCTCCTTTGATAATCACACCGCCACAGTAGTCAGGAAATCCTTCTACGTGGCGCACCTCATCACAAAAGCCATTATAGAGTACAATGCCCCTTTTGGTATGTACCTCACAAGACATCTACAACAACTGGAAAGGCCGCAGAAATACCTCACAAAGAGGATTATTGGCCTCAAACAGATGCCCTACCCAGACCGTCTCAAAAAACTCCAACTTTACTCCGTTGCATATCGCCTACTGAGAGGCAATCTCTGCCTAACATACAAAGCTATGTCAAGCCCAGAGCTGTTCGTCATGCTCCATTTAAAGAAATGCCAATCCCTCCGAGCTACACGCTTTAGGGACCTAAACCTTGTCACCACAATAAACAGAACATGCTGGAGAGATAGATTCTTGTCCCAGAGACTTCCCATACTCTGGAACAAACTACCTATCTATATCAAACAAAGCTCCTCATTAGCACTCTTCAAGAAAAATCTTGATGATCGGATGGGAAATAGGAAATTTACCCTGGGGAATCACCTCTGTGGCTCTGTTCGACAGAGGCACAGGAAAATAATTTTCTTGGGTGGCAAAAGCCAGGGTACTTTTTTGACTAGGCTTGTATAAGCCCTAGGCCGATAGCCTAGTACCTACCTATGAACCTGTGATCAACATACTACCTTCTCCAAGGATAATGACACATTACTAACAGGGGACGACATAGTTGACAGACCATGCTGCTTTGCCAAGGATGGTCTGCACTTATCTCCTCTAGGCTTTTGGATATTGGCAAAGACCTTTTCCACTCCCATACTGTCTTTTTTTTTGTTTGTTTTGTAAGGAAATGGCAAACTGATAAATCTACCAACTTAACTGAACCTGTGAAGGAATACCTGAAGGTGGTACTGCTCAGTGCTAGAATTCTTAACAATAAACTCCACTCTCTGCAAGCCTTCCTCTGCCTGGAGAGTGTAGACATCCATGTAGTAATGGAGACATGGTTTAAAGTCACTGAGAGTGCCCTAGCAATGCAAGGTTGCATTACACAAAAATACAATGTTTTTTTGAAACTGTACTTGGAGCTTTTCTCCACGGGCCTCCACTGAAAATGGGTCTCTGGCCTAGTGGACTTTCCTGGTTACCAAATGTCATTCAGTCAGTAAATAAATAAATAAAGGTAATAATGCCTTCCACACCTTTAGACCAGCTACTGCACAAGAGAAATCTAAATGTGGAGGAGTGTCCATCTGTATTAAGACCAATCTCACATTTGGACTAAAGTATGCGACCCACTTTAATCCATACATCTACAACTGTGTGACTGTAATCACAACTACGCAGGTAAAAGCTGCACTCTCTAAAGCCAAAAACACAGCATCCATGGGACCGGACAACATCTCAGGCTGCGTTTTACACGAACTTCAGAACGAACTGGCTCCCCACCTAAGCACCATGCTCAATAATAGCCTCGCATCAGGCTTTGTGCCCACTGAATGACACACAGCAACAGTTATCCCACTCCACAAAGGGGGAGCCACCACTGATCCTGCGAACTATCGACCTATTAGCCTGATGAGCCTGGTCTGCAAGGCCATGGAATGTATCATCATGGAACTCATAAGCAAAGACATTGGTAACCTCCAAACTCTGAATCCCATTCAGTTCGGGTTTGTGAAAGGCAGATCATGCCTCCTGAACCTGATCGACTTCTTTGAGGCAGTCACCAAAGCCATGGATGAGGGTAAGATGGTTCACACAGCCTATCTTGACCTCGCCAAGGCTTTCGACACCATCCCCCATTCTGGAATTATAGCTAAACTCACTAAACTAGGTATAAATCCTTATGTCACAAGATGGGTTGCCAACTGGCTCACTGACAGAACCCACACTGTAAAAGTTGCAGACTCCAAATCTGACCTCAAAGCAGTGACAAGTGGAGTACCACAGGGTTCCGTCCTGGGACCTCTCCTGTTTGGTATCTAATTCTCTGAAGTACACCCTAACACAGAAGGCCTCTGGCTAATGAAATTCGCAGATGACTGCAAACTAGGAGCCATAGTCAAGTCCCCAAATGATGTGGACATCCTACAGAAGGTCCTCACTGAGACAGATGCCTGGTGTCAGAGCCATGGCCTCAAGCTTAATGCCAAAAAGTGCAGTGTCATCCCCTTTGTTAAAAACTCTGTACCCATGAACTACCACATAGGTAGCAGTCTACTTAACACCGAATGTGTGATAAGAGACCTTGGGACCCAGGTGGACAGTAGTCTCTCCTTTGATAGTCACATCGCCACAGTAGTCAGGAAGCCCTTCTACGTGGCACACCTCATCATAAAAGGGTTCTCATCCAGGAAAAAAGAAGTCATTGTCCCCCCTCTACTCGACACTCATTAGACCTATTATAGAGTACAACGCCCCTTTTGGAATGTACCTCACAAGACATCTGCAGCAGCTGGAAAAGCCACAGAAGTACCTCACAAAGAGGATTACTGGCCTCAAACAAATGCCCTACACTGACCGCCTCAAAAAACTCCAGCTTTACTCCGTAGCATATCGCCTACTCCGAGGTGATCTCTGCCTAATATATAAAGCTATGTCAAACCCAGAGCTGCTGGACATGCTACACCTAAAGAAATCCCAATCCCTCTGTGCTGCACGCTCTAGGGACCTAAACCTTGTCACCACAATAAACCGAACACGCTGGATGGATAGATTCCTGTCCCAGAGACTTCCTATACTCTGGAACAAGCTACCCATCTATGTCAAGCAAAGTTCTTCATTAGCACTCTTCAAGAAACATCTTGATGAGTGGATGGGAAATAGGAAATACACCCCAGGGATCACTTCTGTGTCTCTGCTCGACAGTGGCACAGGAAAATAACTTTCTTGGGTGGCGTAAGCCATGGAACCTTGTTGGCTAGGCTTACGTAGGCCCTTGGGCCGATAGCCCATTACCTACCTATGAACTCACCATAAATGGGTCGTGCCATATCCTTGCAACATATGGATTCCCCTTTCATGTCCCAGGAAACCTATACTGCCTCTCTCAATGTACTAGAGTCCCTTACCATTCAACCCAATGTAATATTCATGAGGGATCTCAGCTACCCCTCTGTAGATTGGGAATCCTACACCACTTCTAATGCACAAGTCCATCAATTCCTAACTTTTGTTAATACCAACATCCTTAACTGTTGGTTCCCTCTCCTACGAGGGGTACGTACATTCTTGACCTTGTACTCACTAACATCCGGGGGCCGAAGTTGCTCACCCAATGTAATATCTTCTCTCATCAGATCTGACCATAAGGCAGTATTACTTGAAATAAAAAGTAAATGTGGGGATCCAGTGAAACCAAAAACCTTTATAGACTATTCCAAGACTTACCTCTCTCTACTAAGCAACACCTTGGCTAAATTCCAAGCACCCCCAAAACCTAGTAAACACCATAGAATACATTCAGCTATGTGACACCCGTGCACTGGCCCAGTAATCAAGGAGCCTCAATCCTCACCACTAGCACCAGTGAGGGGTGTCCACATTGGGAAATTAACAAGTACACACACAGTAAAGTACAATTTCCCTTGAGAGCACACAGAGATCACAGTCAGTCTGGGGTTGGTTTCTCCCTTTCTCTCTAGATCCCCAATAAGACTCCCCACTGGCACAGCTATAGGGTTCAGATTTCAGCCTAGTGGTCAAGCCAAAACCTCCAGCAGCCTCTGTGTTCAACCAGTGCTTCGTGTCCCTGCCCAAGTAGCTCACACACACACACACACACACACACACATACACACACACACACACTCTCTTACTTTGAGATATGGTGTATATGCAAACATGCAGACACACCTGGGGAAGACTTGCACAGGTTCTCTGGCTATGCCCCTTTTCTGCTCAGACTATAAGGTGGTACCGACTGCCACCATCTACTACTGTCAGCTACTATAAAGGCCCTTACCAAAGGGTATCCAGTTTTACTGTGCAATAATATTATTATCCAGTCAGTAAGTGTGACGAACAACAAGGCTGTTGGAGTGGCTTTGTACAGTATTACCAAATACATGAAAGTACTCTAGAGCTTAAATTATCTCTACACAAAACAGCCACAGTTGAAAGGTTTAAAAATATTTAATAATAAAAAATAAAAACACCAGACAGTACTTATTACTTCAACACAATGACATTACTGAGTTCAGAAATCACAGGAAATACTTTGACGGGTCTACATTAGAAGCACAAAAAATTCAAACCGCAACTGCTTACGTGAGCGAAAATGCCAGGAATCGAAAGGGTGTTTGTGGGGTCGTGGTACAGTGAGGAGTGGGATATTTGCCCTTTCCTCACTGTAGTGTGATCTCAGAGTTGGAATATATAGTTAGCGGGGGGTACCAAGTTCGATTGCCAGCATTTTCGCTCATGTGTTTGTTGGCGGTTTTGTCTTTTCATGCTTCTAATATAGAACCCTTTAAAACAATATTGTAGGATAGTCTGACTTCAATATAGAAAACAGCTAGATTAATCTGGCTTTATTCCTATCTATCTCTAAGAGAAATCACTGTTCTAAATACTGCTTACATACAGAGCAAGCAAGTGCTGCTGAGTGGATGTTCTTACTAGATCCAAGACAAGATACAAAATGTTATTCACTCTTTCTGAGATGGCCCTTAAATTGATAATGCACAGTACTGCTGAGTCATTTCAGATTACATCATTCTTGACACCCCTGCAAGGTTTCCCAGGCTCACAGAACTTAAAATTTAACATTTCTACAGCTGCCAGGAAGTCACAGCAATAAAAGACACTTTACATGTGAAACGTAGCAATTTTCTTTGTCTTAAAACAATAGGAAGAAACTCTTAGCTCAAACATCCTGTCTCCGAGCTTGAGACCAAACACAGTTGTAAAATTCTTTACTTAACAGCTTTCTTCCAGCAGGGTGCACTGTGGTTACATTTTTGATGCTCAGTACAACATATAGTTTACTCATAACATAAAGTTTTCTTTACATTTGTAAAACAAGGCTCTGGATTATATTAATATTTACAATGACATAGAATTATCTACAAAATCCTATCTTGCTGGGCTGGCAGCCTCTCAGTTTTTCACAAGCACTATACAAAATCTCTGTACAGCCATATCGATAGCTGTGCCCACTTGTGTTAAGAATAAGACAAACTCAAAAGACAAGCAACCCTGGTGGAATCAAAATATCAAGGTTCTGCAACAAAAGGAAAACAATATTTGCCAAGTGTAGGAGGAACAAAGCCATACATACTAAAAGCCCCCTAACCAATCTAAACTGGCAGCTAAGAGCGTTAATTAATACTTCAAAGGCTAAATTTGAAGAAAAAGTAGTTTCTCAGGCAAAGGACAACCACAAAGCTTTCTACAGCTATGTCTGTAACCTCAGAGGAAATGTGCAACAATGCGCAGAACTTACAGCAAAATGTCATCATCCACAGTGAACAGGAGGCCATTAACAACCTTTTGGCTGACAAGTTCAACTCAAATTTCTCCTCCCACTCCCTCGATAGTCCAAAGGAAATACCACATAACACAATCCCCCAAATCATTACTAGGAAAGAGGTAGTCAGTGCACTTTCCAAGGCCAAAAATACTTCACTGATGGGCCCGAATAACATCTGGGGATGTTTAATAAGGGTTCAGGCACCTAGACAGCATGAGATTTCCCCATAGTACCTTTGGTTGGGGACACATGGCTGAAATTACATTCAGCTGCAGAGAAATATGGCTGTTGTGAATTCCCTGTGAGCAAAGAGAAGAATATGGTGCCATGCCCACAACTTCAATAACCAAATGCACAGGGGAGAAATAATGTCTATGGTCTTCAAGGCAACATGAGATAGCAGGCAGTATGGCAGGCAGCAGCAGGCTGACCAATGAGCATGTCAGTGGCAGTAAAAATGCAATGCACAATGGGCAGTGTCTTTATAACTGGTGTGTGTGGACCAGTACCCCTTTCACAGAATCTAAAAACATTACCTAAAATGTATACTGGAGCCTAAATGTGACTACAGTAACATGCAGTATTTCCTCCATGATGTAGCACACTTCTACATGTTCTAGTTACATAATCACACACTGTACACTTAGCAAAACACTCATTACTTCTTCCCCCATGCACTTAGTTATTAAAGGTGTGGGCAAGGCAGTGTGTGCTTCGGTTTGCCCACAGATAATTTACAAAATGTCATATTTCTCTGCAGCTGAATGTCATTTCAGCTGTGTGTCCACAACCAAATGTACCACAGGGAAATGTCATGCTGCCTTGGTGCCTGAATCTGTTTAATAAATAGCATGAAACATGACCTGTCTTGACCACTTGGATCTCTTTTCAACTGGAGCCTTCAGTCAGGTTTTGTGTCCAAAGAATGGAAGATGGCTACAGTCATTCCCCTGCACAAAGGAGGTCCAACCACTGATCTGGGTAACTACAGGCCTTTAAGTCTTACTAGCTTAATATGTAAGGCTGTGGGTAAAAATCATCATGGACATGACAAATGAAGACCTAGGTAACCTGTAAATGCTGGATCTATCACAGTTTAAAGGAAAGTCATGCCTGTTAAATCTGGTGGATATTTTTGAGATGGTCACTAAAGCATTGGATGAAGCTTACCTCAACCTGGCCGAGGCTTTTGATACAATAACCCACTCCGGCATCAAAGATGAGCTCATTAATTTAGGTATAAACACTTTTATTGCCCACTAGATAACCATCTGGCTCACTGATAGAACCCATTAGGTCAAAATAGGTGACGCCACCTCCACCAAGAGGACAGTCACTAGCAGAATCCCCTAGGGTTTGGAACTGAGCCTGGTCCTTTTTGGCATCCATTTCTCTGAAATGGAAGCAAATGGTGATGCTTTATGGCTGACTAAGTTTGAAGATGATTGCAAGGTGGGGGTTATCATCAACTCCCCTGCAGCCACTAGCATTCTTCAAGAAGGTCTATCTCTGACTAGCAAATGGTGCCAAAGCCATGGTCTTAAACTCGCTACCCTTTGGAAAGTCAACCATTTTGGCTAATTACCATGTTGATAATACACCCCTAAGAGTTGACCCAGTGGTCAGGGATCTGGGTATGCACGTAGACAGTAGCCTTACCTTTGACCACCATGTAGCCATAGTGGTGAGTAAATCCTTTTATGTTGTACAACTTATAAGTAAGGGCATAGCATCTAGGTCCAAAGAAACCATTATCTCACTGTACTCCACCCTTCTCAGACCAGTCATAGACTACAGTGTTCCCTTTGGTATGTACCTGCCCTGGCATATGTAGCAACTAGAGCGACTTTAAACTTTCCTTACAAAAATACAATACAAGGCATAACAAACCTACCAATTGCAGGGCACTTTAAAGCCCCTTTCCTCTACTCATTCTCCTATAGATTGCTGAGGGGTGATGTATGCCTGGCTTACAAGGTATCTGCAAACCCCACACTTGTGAATCTCTTACATATTCATAGGTCAAAGAGTACCAGAAATTCAAGGGATAGGGACCTGAAGTTTGTTTGTGACTTAGAACATGCTGGAGAGACAGATATGGGTCCCAGAGACTGCCCATCCTATGGAACAGGTTTCCCATCCATGTGAAGGTGAGTTTGTCTGTTACCCAATTTATGCACAACCTAGACAAGTTAATGGTGAGTAGGAAATTTACACTGGGCCTGGCACCCATGTCTCTTATGGACAGAGGCAGCTTATAAATGTGTAGCCCTCAAGGTCCTATTTGGATAGAGGACAGCATTATCTTTTCGGGAAAACTTGGTTAGGCATAGAAAGCCCCCCCCCCCCCCGGGGTTGTTAGCCTACTAACACTCTTTGAATCTAAGAAAAAGGCCAAAGAACTTAGCTCTGATGTGGCTACTGTCCAGCCTTCCCTGGATGTCTTTCTTGAGGCTAGTGAAAGCCCAGAGGATAATCCAGTGGTTGTCTCAGATTCCTCTGCCAGCATAGGACCCTGTTGGAGGCCAGCATAGATCTGACTTCTTGTACATCCTTGGAGGCTTTACAGACATATGCTCTTGACATTATTTCTGACCGAGGGGAATTTTGCAGATCTTAGTAAGGGAGAAGATTCCTACCACACTTAATGAATGTCGCCAGGGGTCTGACTCTTTGAAGGTGTTTCATGGGGATGTCCCATAGAAAAAGAAAATTAAGCATTTTTCCCTGTTGTAATTTATCAAACTAACAAAAATACTGGTCCCAATGGCACAAGGAAAAATGAAAAAGACTGAAATATGAGCCCCTGATTAGCGTACACATTTTTATTTAAACGCTTTAATCCTCCGACTTCCTCAGAACATATTACAAAAAGTATTACTGCTACCATACCTTTATACCATTCTCAATTAACTCTCACAATTATCTAATTAAAATTAATTATACAACCAATTAAGCAAACCATCTTATTAAAAAACAAAAAAGTAAAAAATAAGTTTTCATTCTTTATTCAACCGCAATTTTCTATTTTTTTTTACTATTACAAACAAATAAAAGGGGTTGCTATGGGGTCTCCAGCAGATCAACACTTTTAAAGTTTATTATTACAAAGGGTTCGTCAACGATTTATTTTTTTATTATTGGGGGTGATAGAGACAGTAAAACATTTTGTTGAAAATGTATATCACATGTCAGAATTTGTAAGTTTACACTTAGACATAATGGTACTGGCATTAATTTTTTAGCTGTTCATTTGGAATGGGTTATTATTTCTAGCAAATTTGAAAGAAGTATACGTAGGAAAGATACTTTCACTAATAATTATTTGCACAGTAAAAGTAATCATCTATTGTTAAGAAAAATATATAGAAGGGACAACTTATAAGGGCCAATAGAATGATTAGTGATGATGCAGCAGTAGTCGAGGAATTTAAGTTCATTTGTGATCTGTTTAAGAGAGGGTAAGATGAAATATTTGAAGGATATTGCAAATTATATTGTGATGAAAAGATGTGATTTGTACCCACCTATTCTTAAATACTCCTTTAAAAGTAATGCAGTTCATAGTGGGGAAAAGAAAAGGTTGATGTGAAGTTCTTTCTCACCGTTCATTCTTTACTGATGGGTTCGGAGTCGATCCGTCTGCTCCGAGTCAGCCAATTGCAAAGCTCGAGGTCTTCAAATAGCTCAAGTCCAAGTCCCCTATCCCATGATGCACCTAAAGTTACCCCAGATCTAGTTTGCCGCTGCAACAGATCGGAGGTTCCTCATTAGCTCGGGTTTTTTTCATATTTTTCTTACTTATATTGATATTTAGGTAGTTTTAGATAGTTTTATAAAGCTCTTATAGCTTATTGGTGTGTTTACCTATATTGTATTACCTTCCCTTAGTGTGCTTTAAATTTCTAGTTGGCCTCTTGTTTTAGGCCTAGTTTAAACATTTTCTGATTACTAGACTGTGTTTAGTAAGTGACCTTTTGTCGCAACTTGTTCAAAATAGTTATATAAGTGTATAGTCAATTTAATATCTAGATAGTTATTTGCTTTGTGGTGTGATTAGCCTTATTTTTCTAAAGGGCTTGGATTTGATAATTACTGTTGAAAATTTTTGCAGCTGACAGTAATTTTTGTCTGATAGTTATTGTTTAGAGTATATTTAAACTCTTAGATAAGGCTTAGTGTGTCTTTATAGCAGCTGTCCTCTTTTTCATTGTATGGTCTGCTTATCATTAATGTTGTGTACTTTAGACAGACTTCTTTTCTGTCACTTTAATATTTAGATTATTATTACTGAGTGTGTGTGTGTGTGTGTGTGTGTGTGTGTGTGTGTGTGTGTGTGTGTGACAGGGGTTCAGGCACCTAGGCGGTGCGACAACCCACTGTGAGACAACTGGATGTGGACAGATGGCAGTATGGAAGTTTAGCTGCAGTGACAAATGCCTGCAGACAATTCCCTGCGAAAAGAAAAGAACCCCCTGCACCCTAACCACAGGTGTGAGACAAAAACCATTATGTGATCTACACACTCGCCCCTAGAAAACACCGTGTGCAACTAACACTGTAACATGTGCCTAGAATAGGATGCCAAGTGGGCATTAAAGTGGTACACTGAAACCTGTGTGCTGTGGGCAAAGCCTTTATTAATGCAAAATGTAAAGTAATGTGGGAAGTGCTTGGTGCATACTAAACCATGATATAATCATAGCTTATAGAAATGTGCCACAGCACACAGGTTTCAGTGTACCACTTTAATGCCCACTTGGCATCCTATTCTAGGCACGTTACAGTGTTAGTTGCACACAGTGTTTTCTAGGGGGCGTAGTGTGTAGATCACATACGGGGTTTTTGTCTCACACCTGTGGTTAGGGTGCAGGGGGTTCTTTTCTTTTCGCAGGGAATTGTCTGCAGGCATTTGTCACTGCAGCTAAACTTCCATACTGCCATCTGTCCACATCCAGTTGTCTCACAGTGGGTTGTCGCACCGCCTAGGTGCCTGAACCCGTGTGACAGCCTTATTTTATAATGGTCTTTTGTTGATAATTACTGTTAAGAATTTTTTTGTAGTTGACAGTAATTTTCTTTCTGAGATAATAATGGCTGACCAAGAGAAGCATCCCAAGTCAGGTTTATAAAGTGCCCTAAATGTGGCCAGAAGATGTCTCTAACAGACAGCCAAGTAAATTGTGTGTACTGTCTAGGAGCCCTGCATTTACAGGAATGCAGTTCCATATGCCATTCCTTCTCCTCCAGAGTCCTGCAGGAAAGAAAAAGGAAATTAATAGATAGAGGTTTTTTGAAACTCTCCTTCCAAGAAGCTTTGAGCGACCAAGATGGATCCAGCAAGTCCTCAAAGTCTTCTAAGACTTATGAATCAAAGAAATCTAAGAAATCTTCAACTTTGGCTCCACAGACATCAGAACTGGCAGTATTTTCTTTTCGGAGCCAGTCCCCAGTCTTGGAACCGGTGTCCGAAATTCCTAAGAGTCCGTTATTACAGTCTGTACCACCTTCGGTCAGTTCATCTCGGTCCTGTATCAGCCTTTCTGATCTGGATGTGGATCGTGTGGTACAGAAGCTGTTACAGGCACTGGCCTTTGCAAAAATGTATCGGCTCCAACCCAAATGGCTTCGGAGCTGAAGACCCTTACAACAGTTAAAACTGTTCCTCCTCCGAGCCATACTGGTCCTTTGTAGCCGGACCTGTTGATTGTGGAACCCTCGGAGCCGACGCCTGCTCCAGTGTTTTCGGCTCTGTTCACTCTGACATCCTCGGTGCCGATCGAAGACTCCAGGTGCCGGCACTCTCTGGTCGGGTCCGGGGAGGATAGTCGGACCGACTTGTCAGTTCCGACTCTATATCTCGGTCCTTCAGCTCAGATGAGCTGAACTGCTACCTCTGGCTCGGAGCCCACTGTCCCAGTGCTGGGGGTGTCGACAGTTTCCTCAGATCTGTCGATTCCCTCGCATTGGAGCAGAGGTGCTTTCGATACCATGAGGAGAGTTATGTCTCCTAAGACGTCCTCAACCTCAGGTCTGGCTTCCTCCTCCCCTGGAGTGCCTGTGTCTGCTTCTGCCTCACTGATCCTGACCAAGTGTAGAAGCCCAGAGCCTCGGGAATCCCCATTGGGTGGTCCTTGCTCTTTTGAGACCTCACCAGAAGCTCCTACTGATGAGGTTCCCAGGAAGAGGGTTTGTAAGAGGAAACCTCTGGACTCCCCTCAGGAGTCTCTAACATCTGATGCTGACTTGGATGAGTTAGAAGGGTCCCCCTCTGAAGATATCTCATTCGCTGAGATACTTGAAATCCTTAGGCAGAGGGGTGACTGGCAGTGCAAAAACCCTACTGAGGACGAGTCAGTTCTTCTGAAGGCTTTTGGGTCTCATCCCTCCACCTCTTCGGTGTCTCCGTCCTTCGATGAGCTGATGCAACTGGTCTCACAAAGGGTGTGGGAGTCTTTGGATACTATGGGGCCTGTCCCTAGGAGGCCTAATAAGTTCATTTCTGCCCCCCTTGACAAATCTTTCTTGACAAAAGGAATGCCAGTTGATGCCATCAGCCACCAAAAAGGAAATGTCTGAAACTTCCTCGTCTGTCCATCCTTCTAACAAGAGACTCCAGGATCATGGATAGATGTGGGAAGCGCATATTTAGTTCAGCAACTTTTGCTCTTTGTTCGCTCAACTATTTAACCTGTTTTGCCAGACTACAAAGAGATCTCCTTAAAGAGCTGGGAGATGCTCTTCAGAGTACAGTAGCTGCAGGAGCTACAGACAACACTTGCTACCCTCAATTCTCTAGTGAACTCGTCCATGCGCCTCATTTCACATGCAGCTGATGGAATGAGTAGGGCAGCGGTAGGTTGCTAGTAGGAAACACTCCTGGATGCGCTTGTGTTCCTTCGCGGAGCCCTTCAGGTCATCCTTTGTGAATACCCCCCTTGATGGCTCATCCCTTTTCGGGCCTAAAGTCAAGGAAACCTTAACCAGTTGTGAGCAGGATGGAAAGACTCTGCCTACGGGGTCAGTTTTTCCACCCCTATTAGACCCTATCCCAAGGGTCAAAGGGGAGGAAAAATGTGATTCTGTAAAGCCCAAGGAGCCTTTCAGGACACACATAGTGAACCCCCCCCCTCCAGAGGAAGAGGAGGGGGCAATAATGAAAGATGCCGCCCTCGCAGCAGAGGGGATTCGCAACACCAGGGTGACAGAGATCGCTTCTTTGGGAAGCCCTACCAGTGCTCCTGAAAGGAGGCCCGACTGTCCTGCTCTGGAAGCAATCGGGGGTCGCTTATCTTTGTACCCAGATGCCTGGCTCAAAATAACAAAAGACAGTTGGGTACAAAGTATCATTACCAGAGGATACTTCATCCCCATCGCCATACCCCCTCCACCCATAAGAAAAATCCTGGATGTTCCACCCAGTTACAGGGAACAAGCAGCAGTAGAGGTCCAAATGTTGCTAAGAAAAAGAGTCATCCAACCAGTCCCAGCAGACCAGACAGGATCCAGAACTTACTCAAGATTCTTTTTAGTTCCAAAAATGATGGGGTACTGGAGACCCATATTGGACCTCAGCAGACTGAACAAGTCTGTAAAGAAGGAGAAGTTCTGGATTGTCACGCTTCAGTCTATACTTCTCTTCTAAGGGAAAGATAATTGGATGTGCTTGATAGATCTCCATGCGTACTACCACATAAAAATGGCCAGGCCATCCAGGGATCATCTGTGCTTCTGGCTGGGACCCAGTCATTACCAGTTTTGAGCCCTGTCCTTTGGCCTCACTACAGCCACCAGTGTTCACCAAATGCATGACAGTGGTCACGGCTCACCTGAGGTGTTTAGGATTCCAAGTGTTTTCGTACCTAGACAATTGGCTCCTTACCGCCACCACCAGGCATCAACTCATTCAGGCCAGGGATTCCACTCTGTCACTCTGCAATCAGCTGAGCATTAAAATAAACTCAGAAAAACTGTCTTGTCGCCATCGCAGCATATCATCTTTATCGGAGCAGAACTGGACACCACCACCACACTAAGACTTCCATTAGTAAGAGTCTTTCTTCTCCATCAGCATGTCCGCATTCTGATATCCAAAGACAAAGCACTAGCATCAGAAGTTCTGAAATTATTAGGCATGATGGCAGCAGCAATTCTACCCATACTGCTAGGTCGTACGCATATGCGGATACTACAATGGCTGTTGTTCACTCAATGGTCTTACCAATAACTCCCTATGTCTCACATGATAATGATCACAAAGATCATTTAGAAAACAGACACAATGACTCCCCCCCCCCCCCACACACACACACACACACACACACACACCTGCCAAACAAAGCTTTAATGGCAGTACCTTTGGGCGGAAAACTGGCATTATTCTCAAAAAATTGGCATATTGTTACAAAAGACAAATGGATTCTGGACATTATAGACAGAGGCTACAGGTTCCACTTTCACACCCTTCCAAAAATGAGAGGCATGCCAAACCTGCCACAAAATCAAAGGGCAGAGGCACAAAAACAAATTTCCGCTCTCATGGACATGAAAGCGATTCAAGAGGTACCTGCAAAAGAACAAGGTCAAGGGTTTTATTCCGGACTATTCCTGGTACCAAGGAAAGACAAAGACTGGAGACTTATCTTAGACTTATCCATCCTAAACACATATCTACAGGTGCCAAAATTCAGGATGCTCACATTACAGCAGCTTCTTCCCATGCTGGGCAAGGAGTCTTGGCTGGTAACATTGGACCTCAAGGAGGCATACCTGCATGTCCCTATCAGACAAGATTGCAGAAGATACCTCAGATTTCTTGCAGGTTCAACGCATTATCAATTATCTGCATTGCCCTTTGGCTTATCTACTGCGCCCAGAGTGTTTACGAAATGCCTGGCATCAGTAATCGCCTTCTGCAGACTTCAAGGGATACAAATATACCCATATCTGGACGACTGCCTGATCCAAGCGGACAGCAAGGACATACTATTGCAGCACCTGGCATTTGTAATAAAACTGTTAAACTTCCTGGGATACACAGTCAACAAAAAGAAATCAAAGCTAATACCCTCTCAACAAATAATTTTCCTGGGTGCCAGCTTGAATACAACCACCCAGATGGCCTACCTCACGCCAGACAAACAAGGGCAACTGTCTCAATACTTCAGCAAAATGGCAACTTTCACCAGGCTAACTGCATTGAAAGTCCTGCAGGCTCTGGGATTCATGGCATCTTGCATCCTACTAATCCCATGTGCAAAGCTGTATATGAGGAAGCTTCAATGTTACCTAAAAAACTTATGGTCTCAACACAGCCACAGCTTGGAAGCAATTATACCACTCATTCCATGCCTTCAAAAGGAATTTTTGTGGTGGGTTCAAGCATGTCAAAGAAACACAGGTCTCCCTTTCTGTGTATCTCAAGCAACTCAAATCATCACAACAGACGCCTCAGACTACGCCTGGGGAGTACACATGGCAGATCAGTGCATTCAGGGAAAATGGTCTCAAAAAGAGAAGCACCTACACATCAACCAAAAGGAAATGCTAGCCGTGCAAAATGCTATTATGACCTTCAAAGACCTACTGCATCCAGGCCAGGTATTGATAAGGACAGACAACACCACAGTGATGTGGTACATAAACAAACAGGGGGGAACTCATTCATACTCCCTGTGCAGGCAAGCCATGAGCCTATGGAACACAGCACTGGAATTGCAAATTCAACTACAGGCACAATTCCTGCCAGGGAAGGAAAACACACTGGCAGACAACCTAAGCAGAAATATGACAGATCCACACAAATGGAAGTTGCATCCTCAAGTTTTCACAAAGATAACTCAGGCATGGGGACAGCCAGACATAGATCTATTTGCTACCCACAGAAATTACCAGTTGAAAAAATTTTGTTCAAGGACCTATCATCCACAGGCCTGGAAAGTGGACGCACTCTCTTTCATTTGGACAACATTGACAGTTTATGCCTTCCTGCCTCTTCCTCTACTGCCCAAAGTTCTATTAAAAGCCAGAGCAGAGAGGCCGCAAATGATTCTCATTGCTCCAGACTGGCCAAGACAACACTGGTATCCGCTCCTGAAGAGCCTGACACATTCCCCACCATGGATCCTACCTCCAGTCCCTCTTCTGTTGTCCCAGCACAACTACAAAACTCTTCACAGCCAGCTCAAAACCCTAAATCTAGCTGCATGGAGAATTCCTTGATTTCCCAACAGACTCTCCTCTCCAAGGAGGTGCAGGATGTCATGTTGGAGGCCAGAAGACCTTCTACTAGAAAAGCCTACTCTGCCAAATGGAAACGATTTTGTGCCTGGAATCAAGAAAATGGCCAGAATCCTTGGGTAATAAATATACCTCAAATTTTACAGTACCTAGCTGAGATGTTAAATAGTGGACTTTCCTTCTCCTCCATCAAGATCCACGCTTCAGCCATTTCTGCACAATACAACACAGATCCTCCTTTATTCTCACATCCTCTCTTAAGGCAGTTCCTGAGAGGGGCAAAAAATATAAAACCCCCAAGGAAACCACCAGTCCCTGCTTGGGACCTCAACTTCGTATTGGAAAAGCTGACCCTTCCTCCCTTTGAGCCAGCTTCTTCAACAGAACTACAGTACTTGTCATGGAAAACAGCCTTTCTTCTGGCTATCACCTCAGCACGCAGGGTTTCGGAGCTACAGGCCCTCATGGCTGTGCAACCATTCATCATTTTCCATCAGGACAGAGTTTCCTTACGAACCAACCCTACCTTTATGCCAAAGGTAGTATCCAGTGTAGCTTTGAATCAGTCTATCCACTTACCTACCTTTTTATCCAAATCCACAAAACAAAGGGGAAAGACTACTACATTCCTTGGACATTCACAGACAACGTCATTATTATTTAGACAGGACAAAGCCATTCAGGAAATCCGAGCAACTCTGTGTCCTATGCTACAGGTGCTCAAGGAAAGGCTATTTCCAAACAGACAATTTCAAAATGGATAGCGCACTGCATACGCTTTTGTTACTCATTTCATGGAAAAACTGTGCCTGCATGCATCAGATCCCACTCCACCAGGGCCACAGCTACCTCTGCAGCTTTCCTCCGGGGGGGTCCCTACCAAGGACATTTTAGAAGCAGCCACTTGGAGTTCAGTGCACACTTTCTCCAAGCACTATCACCTTCCACTATACTCTAAATCTAGAGCGGGTTTTGCCACAGCAGTCATGCAGGGCATCCTCGCTCCTCCTAGTTCCACTTAGTGCCTACCACCCTTACTTAGCTTTGGGATTCTTCCCATCTGTAATGACTGCAGCTGTATGCACGATGAACATAGTACAGTTTTGTACCTACCATAAATGTAGATGTTTGAGTGGTCATACAGCTGCAGTCCAGGTTATCCCCCCTCCGTCCCCTCTTAGGACAGGCCTTATGACAAACATCTTATCATACAACCTTTTTGGGGTATTCTCTTATGGTGTATTTGCTTGCAACTACTGTTTTTTGATTATTCTATATTGCATGTTTGCATAACGTTATGTTTTGCCTTCCTTCTGGGGGCACCTGACATCTGGGGCAAGAAAAACTGAAGAAAATGGCGTCGGCTGCCTCTTTTGTACCCCTGCCGCACTGACATCAGGGAAGAAGCGACGACAACTGACGCCGGACCTAGACTTTGGAATTCGGCCGACCGAGGACCCGCCTGATGGCAGGATAACCCATCTGTAATGACTGCAGCTGTATGAGCACTCGAACATCTACATTTATGGTAGGTACAAAACTGTACTTTGCAGCTTTATGTGGCACAGTATCTTTAATATAGCTTTTGTATGCTGTTTTATGTAACCCTGTTCACTAGGTGTTTCAGAATAACACGTTTCTGCAGAATACTGCTGTTTCTAGAAATATAGGTTCTGACTTTTCTTCCAGTTCTGCAGTACAATCTTATATGGTAGTTTCCCCAGTCATAAACTCCACTACTCGCCACTACAGGTCTCCCTTGTGGAAAGGGGATGAACTCTGTGAGCTTTAATCAACTGTAAAATGCAGTAAGCAAGTATGTTTAACGTTAAGATCCAGAGAAAATCAGAGCATGCAAAGTGTGAGTGTATGTAAATGTGTGTATGATGTGTGTTTGTATGTTGTCACTATTAAGAGTGGTTGGAAATGAAAATAAATATGCGTTTGAGCAAAGCATTATCCTTCATTTTTAGATTAAAAGATGTGTCGTGCTTAGATTGCATAAGTGGAAGTAAATGGGTTTATGACGGCTAATTGTGTAGTAATGCACATTTAGCGAAAATACGCTTTCATCATAAACTCCATTACCCAGATTTGTATTATTGTCAGAGATGTTTATTTTAAGTAGAATGATGCAGATGGCACAAACTTATAGATGGTGACTGTGGTGCTCATTGCTTCCTGAGGGGGAGTGGGTGGTTGAGGGAGATGTAGGAGATGCAATTGTGTGAGTTCCTTGCATACAATATCAGAAGAAAAATTTTCATTGATAATACATTCACAAAATATTGCTGCATTAGGTTGACCTAAAGCCATTGTAAAACACACAGCTGTGCAGTGAATTTCAATTTAGCCAAATGCTCTATAACAATCTTACATGCAGACTGGTTTTAACTTTTGTCTTCCCGAGCTAAGTCCGTGTAAATCACATGTGGTACCATGAATCTGATAAACAAGAGAGTGGAGTATAACCATCTTTACTAAATTACAGCTTTAAGTAAGATACACATTTGCACCATGTGCATATATGTGATTATGTGTAAAATTATTGGAAAATGAGTAGCTGGGAAAGAATACACATATATAATGTGTATTGTTTAGTGCTCCTTAAAATAGATTTCGTTACTGCAACATAACTATCTAAACATTGAGTCTAAAAGTTGCACAGATGTAGATTTCACCTCTCTTCATAAAGTGTGTATACTGTAAAAAAACAGGCTGCAGCCAAAAAAGTAACATGAGAATTAAAAGTTGTCATCCCCTGGTTTTAATGGCTGAATCCAATGTTGTCTATTTTCATCTGTTCAAACGTTTGGATTGTTGGATCCTCTGAGATCTGACCTCAGTGCCAATCTTGAAGTTCATCAGAACCAGGTTGCACTTCAAACCCCCAGATCCCGTTTGCTGTATGAACTTTTTGGATGTGTGTAGAGCTATTGGTTACACAGTAGGATATTTTAATTGTCTTTCTGCTCCACTCCTACTGTGAGAGTTTTTTTTCTCACTTTTTATGTAGGTTTGATAGTTACAGATAATTTTTGTATATTGTTAGATAGACTTTGTGGTCAGTTAGTTTACATAGGTTGCTAGTTGCTTATCCTAAAGTTAAGGCCTTAGGTCTCCGTGTTTAAGAAGTGTTTTTTTCCCACAATTATTATAGTATTTATTTTAATAGTTTTTCAGCAAGAGTTAGAATTAGATTTAGTTTCAATAAGTTCTCTAGGATAGTTTAAAATATTGGAATCAACAGGATTTAAGAAATGTTTGTAGTGTGGGCCCAAGCTACCACCATAGGATCCACACTCGTGTGTTTATTTTCTCACTGCTTCGCACCTTGACATCAACTGCTAGTCACGTGCAACGTTCAGTGCAAGGTCCCTCCAGTCTAGAAGGGACAAATTAGTGTTAAAGGGGCTCCTTCCCATACAGACAGGGTCTATGCCTTCTTTTGTCCTTCAAAAACAAAAAATCAAAGTTGAAGGGCCAGGACAAAGAGGATAACAACAAAATGGAAAAACAAAGGCGCACGTCTCCGTCCAAATCTTCAAAGAAGTGTTTTTTGGTGCAGACAACTGCTATCAGCCTCAACCCTAAAGTACCTAGAAAATCAAGTCTGACAACCCTCTCCATTCAGATCACCTTCACCTTGAACCAGTTACTCGCCAGGACTAGTGAGTTCCAGACTCCTGTCTCCCATACTCCAAGAGAGGAGATATTTTCAACCTTCATCAGTACTATTTTTCACTGGCTCATCAAGAAGCCTGACAGAAAGCAATGCCAACAGGATGATGAGTACATTCCTGAGAACACAGATACAGCTTGAAGTTGTACTGTCACTGGCCCCTGCAAAGGTAGAAAGTGTTGGCCAACTTACCCTTCCTTTACAATAATCCACACTGACCTGAGCTTTGGGTTCAGTTTTAAAGGAACAAATTAGAACCGTAGCAGCTTTTTGCTGCACCAGACTTGATTGCGTCTTCAGTGCTGACTTTCCCAGTTTCTGTTGACTCCAATGCGATCTGATCTCATAGCTGAATCTTTGGAGCCTATTTGTGTGAGGGGGAGAGTTGACAGAGATTCTCAGAGCCAGTTCTTCCCCTTGAAAATTCAGATCTGATTAGCTTGAATCAGAGAAAAGCTTCAGGGCTGAGGCTCGTTGGTGCTGAGGTTTCCCTCTCTTCTTCTTCGGAACAGATGGAACCATCAGCTTCAGTAGCAGTCTGGACCTTTGGGACTTTTGAAAGGGTTTTGGCAAACAGAAGCATCAACAGTGTCCTGGGTGGGTACCCCCCATTGGTCTTTTTAGCGACCTTATTATTTAATGGATGTGGAAGAACTCTGATGATGGAGCCCCTGCCGAAGAAAACTGACCGTATTTTATCTGCACCATCAAATAGCACTGAAGTAAGGGTCCACCTGTAGAGGATATGGTGCTGGCAGCAGCCACAATGAAATAGCTATTAGAAGAAAGCTCATCTTTTTAACCCCCTAACAGAGAATCTATGGCTGTGGCCGGATTTAGGAAGTGAGCATATGCATCACCGACTTTCGCCCTTAGATCGCTGAATTGCCTAGCTCATTTCAGAGAGACTTGACTAAAGAGACAACCAAGTCACTCTCAGGGTGGTTGCCTCTGAATATTCAGAAAACAGTGAACTCCCAGCTTTCTACCTTTCAGTCCTCCTCTGATGTGGTCATGTATCTTCTCTAATGCAGTAGATGGTACATCCAGAGCAACTGACACCGGCATAACCATGCTTCATTATGTCTGGATGTGACTTTGTGACTTTGCGGAAGGCTTTAAGTCCTCCTTTAACTATGCCCCCATTGACGATTCAACCTTGTTTGGACCAGAAGTCAAAAGATGCACTAACTAGGAGCCAACAAGATGGTAAAACTCTCTCTGCAGTGGGAGTTCACTTATCTACCTCGCAAAGAACTTTCTCTAGGAATCTGATATTGTGGAAGAAGATGTGGTTCTGCAAATCAGAGTTAGTACCATGACTCCCAAGGTAACAGACTTTCCTATGGCAGAGGAGGAGGCAGTCTTAATGAGCGACACCCAAAAGGCAGAGATGGACTATAAAATCAAACCTTTTTTGGCCCATTCTCCAAGAAAGACATTTAGTGCCCCTGAATGGTTGCCTGACTGCTACATTCTGGAGGCATTCGTGGGGTGTATCTCTTTACACCCTCAAACTTGGCACGTGATAACAACTGATTCATGGATGCTAAGAATAATATCCAGAGGATAATCAAATTTCCTTTTCCTTTCCACCAAAGGTAAAGAAGAAATCCCTGATGTTCACCCAATCAGTGGGATTTAGCAGCCATAGAAATTTCAAAGTTGCTAGAAAAGGAGTAATCCAGCCAGTCCCCTGCAACCAGTTGGAATCCAGAGTCTACTCCAAGTTCTTTTTAGGACCAAAGAAGACTGAGGACATCAGATCCATCTTGGATCTCAGTCATCTTAACCAATTTGCAAGACATACAAAATTCCGGATGGTCATGGTTCAGTCTATTTTGCCTCATCTGAGGAAGGACAGTTGGATGTCCTCTGTAGATCTCCAGGATGCTTATTATCATATCAAAATAGCAAAGTACTCCAGGATATTTCTTTGCTTCTGGCTGGGAGCCAGTCATTTTCAATTCAGATGCTGCCATTCGGCATCACCACAACCCCCAGGGTATTCACCAAGATCGTGACAGCAGTAGTTTTGCACCTATGCCTACTGGGGATACAAGTCTTCCCACATCTCAACAACTGGTTCCTCACTGCCTCCACCAAACATCTCATCACACACAGGGATCATGTACTGTAGCTGCTTCTGAATCTTAACCGACTCCAACACAGATTGTAGAATTCCTGGAGTGCCTCATAAACACTGAACTTCACATAGTCATCCTCCTCCTCCAGTCCAGCATCCATTTACTTTGTCTAACAGCTCTTCATGTCCTACTCTTCCCAACACCACCAGCAAAGTGTATTTTATGTCTCTTGGGTCTCATTAGAGTGCTGCAGTGGACCTTAGCAGTACAGTGGTCTCAACCCATGCACCCTCGTCACTCAAAAATTCTGATTACCTAGGTCTGCAAAAGACACACATCTTGGTGGATCACATCCCCATCTGTGACTGAAAAACGCCCTTTTTAGATGGATTTACCTATCCCAACAGTAGCCAAGGATGCATCTATTCATTGGCGGGGGTGCATTTCGAAGGGAAGATGGTCCAGGTTCATGGTTGAAAATAGAGGCCAACCTTCACATCAATGTCTTGGAGCTGAGAGAGGTCCTTCTAGCATTGCTGGCATTTCAGGATCCATACAGACAGACAATATGACTGTGATATGTACATCAGTAAACAAGGAAGAACATTGTCATGTCCCCTATGTCAAGAAGCCATGAGGGTTTGGCAGTGGGTGATGCCTTTATGACGATTTCTGATAGCAATGCACATCCTTGGGTCCTCCAGTGTATTTGCAGTCAAAATGAGCAGAACTATACTGATTCCTTACAAGTGGTCTCTTAATACTACAGTGACACAAACAATTTTCAGTTGCTGTGACCTTTTTGCCACCTATCTAAACAACAAATGCAGCAGGTATTTTGCCCTTATCCCATCAAGAGAGATGTTGTAGTCCACAACTGGGTCCTGTGTCTTCCCTATGGCTTCATCCCCTGTACTAGTGATGAACAAATTCATACAGAAAACAAGACTGCCTTATTGTCCCTTTTTGGCCCCAACAGACACAGTTCCTTACCCAAGTCCTCTTCTAGTACATCTTCCATGGATGTTGGGTCAATATCCCTATCAGTTAACTCAACAGTCTGGCTTATCTCCTCAGGATCAGAAGTTCATGAAATTAACTGCATAGTTCCTCCTATTTTAACTATAGCCTCTCGCCAGGCTTTCCTCAGCAGTAGTCTGTGTTCTTTCTGCCTCACAAAAACTGTCAGCTAGGAGAATTTACAACAGTAAATGGAAGAGATTTTCAATCTGGGTCTTCTCCAAAGGTCTGGACCCCTTTTCAGTATCAGTCTCTTCCGTACATGAGTTTTTATCTGATCTCTTTGACAAAGGCTCCAGCTTTGCAGCTATTAAGGTACAATTGGCTGTAATTTCACATTTTCATATTGGACGCAATGACATGTCTATAACATCTCTAAAAAATCTCAAAAGCCTTCCTCAAAAGTACATTTGTGCTAAGACCTCCCATTAGAGACCCAGCTCTTCCATAGGACATTGTGATTGTTACAAGCATTAACCCAGTTTCCATTTGAACCCGCATACATTGCAGACTTAAATTGTTTTCCATATAAGAAATTTTTTCTGGTCACAGTAACGTCACCAGACAGATCATAGAACTACAAGTTCTCTCTTCGAAGCCCCCTTTTCTAGTTTTTCATAAGGGTAGAGTTTCTCTTAGAATTAATGCATCCTTTATCCTGAAGGTGGCATCCGTGTATATATATATATATATATATATATATATATATATATATATACATACACACACACACTCTTTTTTTTCCTTTCCAAAGTAATCAAGTAAGGGAGAATACTTGGTAGATGTTCATAGACAACTCAGATTCTATAACCACCGAACAAAAGATTTCAGAAAGGGTGATCAGTTGTTTCTTTTCCCAAACCAAAGCTAGGAAAGTCAGTTTCCAAAATAACTTTATCCAGATTGCATTTCCTTTGTGTGTCACAGAAAAAAATATCTTTACCACATAAACCAAAAGCTTATTCAGCCAAAGCAATTTTGATGCACCAGTGAGGGACGTGCACATTGGGAGGATGACAAGTACACACACAGTAAAGTACAATTTCCCTTAAGAGCACACAGAGATCACAGTCTGGGGCTGGTTTCTCCCTGTTTCTTCAGATCCCCAGTAAGACTTCCCACTGGCACAGCTATAAGGTTAAGATCTCAGCCGAGTGGTCAAGCCAAAAACCTCTGGCACCCTCTCTGTCCAACCACTGCTTCATGTCCCTGCCCCAGTAGCTGACACACACACACACACACACACACACACACACACACACACACACACACACACACACACACACACACACACACACACACTTTGAGATTTGATTTATATACAAACACACAGACACTCCTGGGGATGGCTGGCACAGGTTCACTAGCTATACCCCCTTCTGCCCAGACTATAAGGTAGTACCAGCTGCCACAAACCACTCTTATCAGGTACTATAAGGCCCTTCCCAAAGGGTGACCAAGTCTTCTGTGCAATGTTACTATTATCCAAATGGTAAGTGTGACCAACAGCAAGGCTATATGAGTGGCCTGTACAGTGTCACCAAATACATACGCAAATACCCTAAGAACTTAAATATCTCTAAACAAGCCAGCCACAATTAAAAGGTTTAAATATATTTAATAATAAAAGGACAAGACAGTACTCAGTAACCCATCACAGTGACAACAAAGTTCAAAATCACAGGAAATACTTTAAAACAGTATTGCAGGACAGTCTCACATAAATCAAGAAAACATCTAAACTATCCTTTACTGTATTTGTGTGTTATCTAAGAGATGCTGTGCCCTAAATGACTTACAGAGCCAGGCAAATGTAGTGCTGATAAGAGGATGTTTCTAGCTCCAAAGACAAATGCAGAATGCACAGACTCACTCTCTGAGATAGTTCTTAAATTACTATTTAACATTTCTGCTGGGTTATCTCAGATTACATAATTCTTTGACACCACTGCCCTCTGTTTCCAGGCTAACAAATTTAGCACCCCCGTGTCAAAAATAGTTATCTCTTAGAAGCTTGCCTGGAATTGGAGGACGTAAAACAGTTACACACTTTTACCTTTGAAAGCTGTAATTATTTCTGTTTCCAGACAATAGAAAGATTTTCTAGCTGCAGACATTCTGTCTCCTAGCTGAGATAAACACCATTGTGAACGATTCAGTTCTTTTCTTAGAGTTTTCAAGTTAACTCTTTTCCAGCAGGCTACACTGTGGTTGCATTCTTGAAGCTCAATACATAACATACAGTTTTCTTACATTTGTAGGACAACCATACAAATCATATTACTATCCACAAATGAGACAAAATTATTTACAAAATTCCAGCTAGCTGGGCTGGCAGCCTTCACAGGAATATCCACATCTACAGCATTTAACAGAGGATTTATCCCTTGATGACATCTGTGCTGTAGCCACCTGGTCAATGGCGCACTTCTTTGTGTCTTACTATTGGATACCCAATCCAGATCACCCTCATGTTTTGGCTCCACCATATCCAAGAATGTCCTTCCTTGATACTAACCAGATTGACAGCTTGGGATTCTGTCACATATGTTTGAATGGATGAAAATAGACTAGATTGGATACAAAAGTTATATACTTACAATACTGTTAACGCCATGGTGTTTAATTTTGTTCACTTCAAACTCCTACCCTTCCTTCCCTCTTCCAAATTGTCACCCATGGTTTCTAGGTGATTGAGTGGATGTTATTCCCTGTCTGTGCACAGTCAGTGTAGACTGTAATTACCTTACACCAATCAGGTGACATCACCAAGGTTGTGTCCTTTATCTTGGAGGGGATTCTTTCTGTAGACAGTTTCCCCATATATATATTTTTTTCAGTCTAGTAGGGACAAACCTCATCTTTAGGGTTTGAAGTGCAACCTAGGGAATTATGGATAGGGGAAGAGTCAGAGGTCTGGTTCATATAAGCCTTGAGATTCTCACCGAGGTCGGAACCTATCTGATCCAACAACACATATGTTTGAAGCAGATAAAAATTAAACAACGTGGATCGAACATTATAGTAAGTGCATAACTTTCATTTTTGCATTTTGCTAATTATAAGACTATTTACCTGGTGTTAGAATGCTAAACAAAATGTTCCAGCTCCACTAAGAAAAGTTCAACAAAGTGAAATATTGCTTTTGAAGTCTCTTAAATTAGTGTATAGTATTTCTCTCTTACCATGAGAGCAAAATGGCATAGATCTAGATGGAACTCTTACCCTGACTGGTAATTGGTATCTCATAGTAACACTTATTTTCACAGAATAGCAAGCACTGGTTTGCTAACAATATTTGCCCCCTTTTTCAATTCAACAGTGCAATATTGAGTGCTGATTTTATCTCTGTCTTGCATTAACAGAAAGAGATTACCATTTTTGAAGCTTTAAGATTATACAGTTTCTGGACCAAAAGGGAAAATAAGGTTTGCTTATGTTTGTATTCATGTGCGGGAGCATGTAATTGCTAGTGTACGCTGTACACTAGTTTTCTTCGAGGAAGTAGAAAACATCGAGGAAAGTTTAAGAATTGCAGAGAACAAAGTAGTCTGAGTTTTGATCAGTTCTTGAACTATTGATATTTTTTTTAATAAAAGAAAAAATATTAGATAGCATCAGCTTGGGGCTGTTAATTCCAACTTGTGATCTGCAGCTCTAGGGTAAGAAGTACAACTGTACCAGATTTCTTTCCTGTGGGTGTTATCTGAATGTGTAGGTTCATTGGCAGGAAAAATCTCTTGGATGAAATGACATGCATCTATTGACGTTCTGTATCTTAAAATTGTTCTGTTTGACTGGCAAGACTGAAATATATGGGACTATTTATGAAAGATGCCTTTTCTTCAGAAATGCACTCCTTGTGCCACTTCTTTCAATAATAGACCAACAAACAGCTTCCATTATTTTGCACCAAGGACCCTTGCCCCTCACATTGGAGGACAGATGCTTCACTTTTCACTGGACATGGAATTCCTCTACACCTTCCCTCAGCTACCACTTATTCCAATAATTCTTCTGAAGGCCCAAAAGGAAAAAACAAAACTCTTGTTAGTGATTCCCTTTTTAGCCAAGACATCATTGGTTCTGTCATTTTCTTGTAGCTAGGAGCAAGTACTTCAAATTGTCACACCAAGTAGGTCTCATCACTCATCAGAAGGGCTTACTGCTTCACCCCAATCTGACATCCCTAAACCTAACTGTGGATGACAGGGTTCTGTTTCTTTATGGGCATCATTTTTCTGACGATGTTAAGGTTCTCCAAGAATCCAGAAGACCCACCATTCAAATTATCTTACATGGGCAAATGGAAGAGATTCTCCTGTTGGTGCCAAAGGAATGGACAGGACCCCAAATAATCAAGAGGCACCTTCCGTCCTGAAATATCTTATGTGAACTATCACATGTGAACTATCACAAGCCTGGTCTACTCTTCCATCAAAGCCCATCTGTCATCTACCTCTCACTTCCCCACTTATGTCCAGTTTTGAGGTCAAGTTGTTACTTAAAGGGGTTGTACATCTTAGACCATGTAGCCTATTACTCCATTTCTTATTTTTCACAAAGACATGGTGATCTCCAGGACTACTCCTTAATTTATGCCTGAAGTCATGAACAAGGTCTCTCTCACAGGCCGTAAACCTACCTACCTTTTTTTCCAACCCACAGAATTGGGGGAGGAAAGGAGTGGATAAGAGGCCCATATTGGAGGCCACTACCTGGTCATCTGTACACACTTTCACTAAACACTACAGGATTGATACCTTTTCATGGTCCAGAGCTGTCTTCCCTAGGTCAGTCCTATCTGGCCTCTTAGATAGTTTTACTGCCTTTTAACCAACCACACATACTTTCTCTTTAGCTCTGGGAATCACCCATGTGTAAGGAATATTGCAACAGTGATTTCAGCCGGGACATATTACAGTTGTGTAAAGACTTAACATAATAGTAGATGTCCTACTGACCACTACCACAGTATTTCTTCCCACTCTTCTCCCCCTTTATACTTTTATTTTATTTTTGCTCAGTCTTTCTCCCTCAGTTCATGTCCTGTGGAAAGCACATTAGAACTTGAGGAGGATTTCTTACCAGTTCATACTGTGGCCATCCTTGCTGACAAGTTTTCTGTCTCAGGGGTCTTCAGGCTGCTGGCTTAGAGAGAGTCTGAGAAGTTTTTTATACAGCCATCTGAATACCCCTTTGCTTGCAAGTTGATGTCACACATCGGACATACAATACTGGGAAGTTAATGATTGGTACCTTGGCCGGATGCCAGTGGTGATATTCCATGTGTTAGGAATACTGCAGATGGGATCAGCGGGACATCTACTGTTATGGTAAATTCTTACACAACTTTCTATTTGTGTAAAATTGGACAATTTAGAACTGACAGTAAACAATATTCTGAAATGCAAGTTACTGTTAAGGATTTGGGAGAGAAGTCAGTTAAACATAACACTAGAATATCTTTTTACAAGAAAATAGAGATGTGGAGGAACATGAAGTGGAAATTTTAAAGGGAGAAATGGCACAGTGTGAAAAAGGATTTTGCAACTTTCAAGACAAGTTGATTGATTATGAAGCATGAATGAGGCACAGTAATTTAAGGATTTTAGGAGTTCTGGAAGAATGGGACCAAAAGAAAAGATTAGAACAAGTTTTTCATAATATTTTAGAAGTTGTGTTGGACAAAGAGGACATTCAAAGCATTGAAATGGACCGGTTTCATACAACATTTTCTTTTGTGAAAACTGATGGCATGCGCTGAGGCTCTCAGCTTGTATTGGTGAAGTTTATTCAGAATTCAGATAAGGAAAGAATTCTTTCATCAGCTATTAGGAAAAGAGCATCCCATACTGAAGAGAGAGTTATTTCAATATTTACTGATCTCCCATATGAGATTGTTAAACAAAGATGTTCCTTTTCTGAGATTCTATAGCTATTTTAGATGAATAAATCAAAACCCTCATAAGTGCTTAGTAATGAGGGAGAAGCTATGTGCTAATTATCAGTCTTGCAATATAACTATGTATGCCAGGTAATCGTCCAAGTGACTCACCATTTTTAGACTGGACACATGTTGATGAACATCTTCTTTTATTTTTCTGTTTTCTTTATCATGTTTTTTTTTTCAATTCTTGCTGTTCATGGGTGTAGTATGTAGAATTTCTTTCTGTTCTTTGGAGGCATCATTATAGACATGCATCCAAAGGTATGTATAATTTATGAATATGGGAATTAATGTCTTCATAAATGTCAGTGGTGCTCATAGTTTTGTTCCGATTTAAAATGTTGTGCAATATTTGAAGAACTGTACTGCAAATGTATTTGTATTGCAATAATCTAATGTAGGGGATAAACGGTGTGCAGATATTTAAAAAAAATGTAAATGGGTCATAGGATCATAGGAAGTTACTAGGCTAATGGCCCTAGGCCTTTACAAGCCTAGCCAAGTTCTTACCTTTATTTCCAAGATCAGCACCTGTTGCCCCTGTCCAAGAGGGACACAGGTGGAACCCCCAGGGTGAATTTACTGTCACCCATCCAATCATCCAGATTGCATTTGTTGAAGACATATCTATTAATTATGGTACTAGTAAGATAGGTGGAGTGGTAGTAATTATTAAAAGATACTGCACTGCAGTTGTTCGTGATAATAAATATGGACTTAAAATCATGCTTTAGCAGTTATCCATACAGATTAGGAAACACAGTTTTGAATAGTTTGTTTATAGACCTTGTCCTTGATATAATGTATTTTTAGAGGTATTAGTGGTGGTCTGCAGAAATTGGGGAATTTGTCTGTAGTGATTGGCAGTGATTATAACACGGTAATGGATCCTGAAATGCATAGATCCATCTTGCCAAACAATCCGCTTATTATTAAACATGGAAGCTTATGGCGGTTGTTTATGGCCCAGGAAAATGGATATGTTTGGTGGTAAATAGAAAATCCAACACCAAAAGTCTATACTTGTATTTCCCATGTGGCAAAATTGAGTTCAAGAATGGATATGTTTCTTATATTTGTTGATTTGCCTAATAAAGGTGCTGTTAAAAAATATCCGTTTTCCTCCTCCTCTGAGCATATGGTGATTGGTTATATGAGTAGGGCTACACATAATGAGAGTCAGCACTTGCAAAGGATGTCAGCAGATTGGTTTAATATTCCTGGATTTTGTCAAGTATTGAAAGTGCAGATTATTTTTTATGGGAAAATAATGATTTAACTACTGTTATTTTAAGTGTCAGTGGGATGCTTTTAAATCATATTTGGAATTGTAATAGCTCAGAAAAAAGAGAACTGTGACTTAAGTGATAAGATAAGACAAAACAAATTGATCACTATTAATTATGACAAATATATTTTCATTTGGAATAAAATGTTAAAACTGAGCTAAAAACTGTACAAAATAGAAGAAGTGTTTAAAAATAATTTTTGCATAGTGACAAAATAGGGAAAACTCTGGCATCTCTGCAGAAAAAGTATTTAAGAACTTTATTGTAAGTTTTAAAAAAAACTAATAAACATGTTAATTACATGTGTAGATTGTGAAACTGTTAGTCGATTTTCGCACAGTTTATAATAAAAATGGATAAAAAATCTGAATTCAATTAGAAATCGGATTATTGATACTTAAAATGAAAATTGATTCAGTACAAATAATTGTATATGACATTAAAGTTGGCATTTTAGATCTTAAAAGGAATAAAGGACCTGGTCCAGATAGTTTCCTGGCAGAAGTTTGCATAACTTGTAGTGATGAATTATCTCTGTTATTACTTTTGTATAAGTTTAACTATTCCTTGGTGGTCAGTACCACTCTGTTTGCAAAAAAAGTGAAATATTTTTAATTAAAAAAGGGAATTAAATATTGACTATTGTATAATTTCTAGGGCTATCAGTAAAAAAAGTTATTTCACAGTTAGATAAAATTCTCAGCAGATCTAATTTTTTTTGTGTGCAGGAAGATGAATTTGTGATAAGTTACCTATTATAAGCCATTATGTTTATTGTACAAAAAATGTAACAGGAATGATTGATTTTCTTAAATTAGGTGCTGTCATAGCTTTTGATATATTGAATAGAGGTTACATCTGGAAGTGCTAAGTTACAACAAATGTTTGAACGAAGTATCTATAGTTATTAGAAAAGTATATAGGGAGACATGTCTGTATATTTTGGCAAATGGGGACATTTCATATTAATTTGTTATTGAAGCAGGATTGAGTCAAGGTTGTCTTGTTTCTGCTTCATTTGTTTTAGCTGTTGGCCATTGTTATTTATAGTTATGTTTCTGGATTCCATTGCAGGAATTTCCATATAATGAAAAATGCATATGCAGATGATGTATTGGTGATTGCCAAGTCCTATGATGAGGATATTTAAAAAGTTGTACTCTGTTAGAGCAGAACATGTAGCTGGTTGTATTATTAATTATGACAAATCTGAACAAATGAGGTTTTCTTCTGTTTGTCTTATGGGATGTCATAACAGTAGTACTGCAATTCCACTGTTATGTACAAGATGTGCAACATTTCATCTTTTAATGTATTCTTCATGAAAATTCCTATGATAGATCATTTAATTTGTCATACAGTAATGTGTATGAAAAGACTGTTACAAAGTTGAATGAAAATATTTTAAAGATAAATGCAGAGAACAGAGTATTAGATAGACAAGTTTGGGGGAAAAGGATGCACATATATGCCTCATTTACCTTCAGGACCATTCGTTGTCAGACCCGTGTGGCAAGTCATACAGGAAGAAACCCTGAAACAAGTGTAGGCGAGTGCCCTAAAAAGCAAAGATGAAACTCTGAGAGTCCAAGTGTTCTGGTTGAGGCAGACATGTTATAAAATGTAGGTATGTTGTGGCAGATCCAGCAGCTATGGGATCCTTCCTTAGGTGACATGCCTGGTTAAGAATCCATTCCTTTTCTATGGGTGAAAAATGGCAGCTACTTAATATACCTGTGTACAGAGGCTCATTTTCAGAAGACCTCTAGAGGAAATTTTTAAGAACTGGGGGAAAAAAGAAAAATGGCAGTCATGTGTTTGCTCTGTCCCCTCTTCCCTTGGTGTAAAAGAAATGTTGCATTATTTACCATCGTCAGACCAAGAGGTTGCAACAAAATAGAGCCTCTGGGAAACAAATGGCAAGAAAAGGAAAAGGGTAAAAGGTGACTGGCTGCAGTAACTCACAGGGCCCTCAGATCAACCCTTTCTCCTCACAGTGTTGCAGCTGCTGCCCTTCCCCACTTCCCTGGAGACAGGCTGACATTTGTCAGAGAAAGTTAAACTAAGATAACCTCAGATAAATGGGTCTTAGATATTGTCATTTCCGGTACAAACTAGAATTCCAGACATTCCTGGCTTTCACAGGACAATCCCAGTTCCAGTGGATCAGGTGAAATTGGCTTTGATCTCTCCCTGATAATCTGTTATCCTAGGGAGCAATAGAAGCCATCACACCAGAAAATGAGGACTAGGGAAAAGCCTTTCCCTCCATGTTATATATGGTCCTCAAGAAAGATAGGCTGTGGAAGGCCATTCTGAGTCTTAAGAATAATTTTCTTCTTAAACACCCTGAAATTCATAATGCTTAGCCTGCACTTTCCCCTGTCCTTACACATACAGATAGCCATTATGGTCAGTCAAAGAGCATAAGAAAGGTCCTGCATTTCACATCAGGAAATCACCACTTTAATGTAACTTCTTTCTCTTTGAGTGTTCTGCTGCTGCTAGAATTGAAAAAAAAACATATTTGGACTGGTAGCCACATTCCTAAGGATTAAGGGCATTATTATACACCTGTACTTAGATGACTGCATTCTGCAGGCCCAGTGCAAGGAGAATGTGCAGTAAAAGGTCTAGTATATCAAATTGTGTTTGCAGGATATTTGGTTCTGTGTGAACCTACTGTAGTCTACAAATTCAAAAGTCTTCTGTGAGTATAACTGGACACAACCCTGGGCATGTCTTTCTGGTTCCCAAAACATGTGGTTCCTTCATTTTGTTTCCACAGTAGTTAGAGGACAGATCCCACGACAACTGGAAGGGGGGGTGTCAAATGGAGAGATGATAAAATCAGCAAGAAAAGAAACTGTTGACTTTTCTGCTCTTTTCTCTATCAGTTCTGCCAATAACACACAAATCTCCCCAGTATCACAAGCTAAACTTGTTGGTGTAACACTTGACTAAAACCTAAAGTCTGACAAACATATAGAACAAACCATATCCAATGTCCATAAAACTTAGTTTTTATAGTGGTATAGAGTTCTTTCTAACCAAATACACCAAAATTACTATATCTAGAACTCACCTTCTCTCTACATTGCTTTTGTATTAACAAACCTTAACAAGACAGACCTACACACGTTGTCCATGTGCTATTATAGCCAGATTCGCAACCAACTCTAATTTCTGCTCCCACCATTGTCACTCACTAAAACAATTAGGTTGGGCTAGAACTCCCCAACTTACTAAACTATAACCAACTCACCATGGCTCATTACTTGCTGTACCACCCAAACAAGATATCTGATCTCTCAGGCTTACTCAACTTTCACAATTCTGCTCGCCAGCTAAGATCCACATACAAAGCCCTTCTTGAAGTAGCTAAGTGTAGACACAGTGCTGGTGAATTCCTCTACTCCTACACAGTTGCTAAAATCTGGAATTCTCTTCCACCAGATATCAGATTGCAAAACAGCAGTCCCATCTTTAAAACTCAATTAAAAGCCCACCTCAGTCTCATCTGGCAATGTACCTGTACTGACCATGGCTTGCCCTGCTACCACCATTCAGATAAATCTTCCTCTGACACTACTCAAAGGTCAGACACATAGGGGAAAAAAACTACCATAACGAATTGTATTTTTAAATGTATGTACATAACTGTATATATATTATTACTGCACTTTCTTACTCAAATACATTATATTTTTCTGTTTTAACTACTGTATACCCTATATATTGTACACGTCTGTAACTTCTCATCATACTATGCTATGATATACTATTATTTGCTGTATTAATTTATACTCATCTCTGTCTTTTGTATTTTTATCATATATATAGAGCTTTTGTATTTTTTATGATTGTCATGTATGTGGAGCTTTTCTCCCCGGGTCTCTGCTGAAAACTGGCACCTGATTGCCCAGTCAGACTAACCCGGTAATCAAATGTAAATATAAAAAGGAGAGTAGTGTTGCTGGAATTGAATTCATCCTTGAGTCTTGCTTGAGTACCTTTTTGTGGTGGACCTTGTTTTCACAAAATCTCACCAAGACAACATTGATATATAGACTGTATTTTATATAGGATATATCATGGATAGAGGGAGGCTAAAAAATAAAAGACAGCTGATTGCACAAGTCCCAGGATAAAAAAAAGGCCCAATCCTGGTATGTACATCTGTGCCAAGACTGGAAAAAATGACGATGTAGAATCCTCAAGACACTGAAAAATTCCTCCAATGGATTAGGAGAGGCTCAGGGGGAGGATGGCCCCTACTGTTGTAGAAGCAAGTAGTAGTCCACAAAAAACAACAAGCTAAAAAAGGGGTGTTAAGATGATAGAATGGACTATTGAGGATAAGGAAGAAGTTGTGCATTGATCCCGTTATGGAGTAAGCCCAGCATTTCCAGATAGAAGATATTTTAAAAAGATTGAGAGAAATTAGAGGAAAGAAAAATACTTGCACAAGAAAAACTGTCGAAAGCATCAAATGCAATTTTGTGTTCATTAATATAACAGATCCATGAAAAACTTTATGTAGACTAAGAAACTTTGGGCCATTTGGAAAAAGAAGTGACAGAGGAAGTGCAAAAATATAAAGAACAGAATCTAGGGATTTTTGAAGGGTATAAATAAAAATATAAACCATTTTTTTAATAAAGAATGCTTTTTATTGAGTTGCTGTAAAAGTGAAAAATAAGAGTGAAAACTTTGCAAAAGAAACACAGACAAGCTGATTTCAGAAAAGCATTCGAGGTTGATTTTGCTGATTCTGTTATTGAGGTAGCTAAAGTAGTAGCAGGAATCGGCAAAACCAACCTCAAATGCTTTTCTGAAATCAGCTTGTCTGTGCTTCTTTTGCAGAGTTTTCACTCTTCTTCTTTCTAGAGTGACTCACTAAAAAGCGTTCTTTATTAAACATTTTTTTACTTTGTAGTTTTTAAGTAAAATATAACAGTATACATAATCACTGCTGTATTTTACTTAAAAACTAAAAAGTAAGAGTGGTTGAGGAATTTAGGTTTTAAGTAAACTACAACAGTAATTCTGTATTTATGTAGAATTATCAAGATTTATTAGAATCATCGATGCATCTTCATTGTCTTGCCTATTCACCACTGTCGGCTGTCCATATGAAGATACTCTGGAGCCTTCAGTAGGAAACAAGTCTGGAAGTTTAGTTGGGTTTCACAGGAAGGTAAGGGAGGGAGTAGGAAACCATGGCAACTTTGACCCAGTCAGTGTTGTGAAGTGATAGGCCAGTGAGTTCCAGTATAAAAGAGCAATGGATGACACAGGATGCAGCTGAAGAGAACATGTCACAAGAAGATGGTCTGGAAATTTCTGTAGAAAGCCCACAGTTTAGAAGAAAATAATCTAAGGGAAGAGTTGCTTCATTTAATAGAGATGGATAGACATGCTAAGATCAATGAAAGAAATAGATTACAGAAAATCAGTAAGACCCAAAATATTAGAAATCTGATAAAACAGATGAACATGGTAATCAAGACTATTAACAGAAATTGATGTGCTATAAGAGAAGTAAATAATATATACTACTGTGCCGCTAAATTAATAACATAATATCTTAGTTCAAAAACAGAGAACAATAACGGAAAGGAAGAAATCGGATTTCATCAGGGAAGCTCTGAACAGTGAAAACTGTAAAGAAATTGAGACAAGAAGTGTCACTGTTAGAAGAGTGTAGAAGAGGGAACAGATCAGCAAAAATACTTATGAAGACAGAAGTGATAAAAACAACATGCAGTAACAGAACAGATCAGGATCTATCGTATACTATTGCAAATGATAAACTAAAGATATCAGCTCAAGCAGATAAACTTAAAAGTTATACAGATAAATATAAGTTAAAAGTACAAAATAAGCGATTCATTAATGACCCAAAAAGTGTTGTAGAGAATTGAGAAACAAAGCAAGAGGAATAGATACACCACCAAAAAAAAAGAATAAATGGACACATTTTGGAGAAGTATTTATGAAGACCCTGTGGAGCATAACAAAGATGCTGAATGGATTGAAGAAACAAAAGCAAGAATAAGTTCAAATGAACAGGATATGAAATGAGATTAAGTAACGGCCAGAGAAACTGAAGCAAAAGGAAAGCTCCTAGTTCAAAAACTGCAGATCCAGATGCAGTACCTTAACTTCTGGCTAAAAGTATTAACATTTTTACATGCAGATTTAGCCTTGAGTAAGAAAGTGTAGTTGTGTAAAAAGTTACCATAACAGTAGATGTCATTCTCTTCATTGGTGCAGTGTTCATAAACTAAGGGAGCTCCTGCCAAGAATAGCCCAACATCCGGCCAGTATACCAAAGCCTTTAGTACTTACAGGCACTGTATGTCCCACATAACTCTTCTACGCAAAGTGTATGGCATAAAGATGTTGTATGGACACACACATTCAGACCTGGAAAGACCCCTGGTGGAACAGAATGTCCTTATGGACAAGGAAAAAACGTGCTTCCAGAAGGAGGAAAACAAGACCTCCCTCAGCCAGGAGGGCAAGAAAGATTTGGCTAGGACAGAAGGGAGGGAGCAAATAATGAAACTGTGAAGAGATGGACATCTGCTGTTATGGTAAGATTTTACACAACTGTACTATGTCCTTCCATATCATTGTTGCAGTTATTCATAACCTAATGGAGACTACAAAGGCTCAAGGGTAAGCCTGGGAGGAGGACGGCAAGAGCCCTCCAGAAACCCATGCAAGATGACCCTGGCAAAGCCAGCTCTGGCCCTGGAAATAACATCCAACTTGTAATGCTTAATGGAAGCATGAACAGAAGACCAAGTATCACCCTTTACTGAAGGCAAAAGACAATTATCATGAAAAGGAACAGCCAAACCCAAAGACTTGGATGAAAGAAAACTAAAAGCTGCTCAGATTTGTGAATAACTTTAGTTTTTTCCAAATAATATCTGAGCTGTCTCTGCAAATGCAAGGTGTGAAGAACCGTTTCATTGGCAGACTGTGGAGAAGGAAAAAAGGAGGAAGATGACTAGATTGATTAAGTGACAACACATTGACCACCTTGGGCATAAAAGAAGGATTAGTGGGAAATAACACCCTGACTCTGTGAAAAACTAAAAAAAAAGAGGAACAGCCATGAGGGCCTGAAGTTCAGACATACTCTTAGCTAAAGTGAGGGCCAAAAGGAGAACAGTTTTTTCAAGAACAATGTTGCAAGGAAGCTGAAGAAGCAGGCTCAAAAGGAGACTTGAGTCAAATTTTCAAGTACAAAATTGAGATCCCAGGTAGGCGGAATTAGCTTCCTGGGAGGCTTGATATGAAGGATGGTTTAAGAAATTGCCAGACCTCAAATCTACAGGTCAGAGAAAGACTCAAGGGCAGACCAGCAGAAATTGCTGACAGGTAAGCTTTCACATAAAGAATATGCCAACACAGCATGGAGCAGATCACACATGCAAGAGACAACCAGAGGAACATCCACAGATAAGGGAATCCTGATAATGAAAGAGGCACTGAACAGAAAATCTTTTCCATTTAGACATGTATGATTTCCTGGTAGTGGATCTAGCCTCCTGCAGGATGCAAAGCATGTCCTCAGAAAAGAGGTGCCTAAAAGGAATCAAAATCCTATCACTCACAGCATCAGGTGAAGAGTGGACAAGTGTGGTTGGATGACACACCCCTTGTCTGGTGTGAGAAGGTCCACCTAGTGAGGTAACGTGATGATTGCCCCTGGCCAAGTGTGAAAGAAAGGGGAAGCAGTGCTATCTGTGTCAAAAAGGAGTCATTAAGATTTTTAGGAGAATCCTGCCTGATCTTGTGTGAGACTTGTGGTAACCGAGGAAGGCGAGGGAAGACTTACATTAACACCCCCTTCCAAGGAAAAGAAAGGGCATCCGTTCTCCAGGCCAGAGGACTTGGGAATCGAACAGAACAGAGGAAGTTGTCTGTTCAGAGGGAGGCAAAAAGATTTACTTGAGGAATACCCCACCAATGGACAATGTCCAGGAGCACATCTTTGTAAAGCATCCATTCATGAGATTGAGTGCTGGACCTGCCCAAAGAGTGTGCCATTAGATTGTGCTCTGAGGCAATGTAAACAGCTGAAGAGTCACTTGATACTGAACAGCAAGATCCCAGATCTGAAGAGCTAGTCTGCAAAGAAGGTAGGACCTTGTACCCCCTTGCTTTTTGACATACCCAATTACTGTGGTATTCTCTGCCTAAATTTTGAGAGACCTGAGATGAATTAGGGAATGAAAAGCTTGAAGATCTAGAAGCAAAGCCCTCATCTCATTTATGCTGATGTGGTTTGATCTCTTATGAAGAGGCCAGAGACCCTGAACCTTGAGAGAGCTGAAGGAGACCCCCCCCCCCATCTCCTCTCTGAAGCGTCTGTAAAAAGCTATTGATTCTGGACTGGAGCTTGAAAGGAAGCCCTGGGTTGAGAGAAAGTTGAGTAATCCACTGCTGAAGCTTGAGCTTGAGAAGGGGACTGGAAATTCCTGGAGCTACCAGTGTTGGAGCTCCACTGACAATAAGGTACCACTGTAGTTTTTTCATGTGGAGTCCAGCCAGAGAGAGCATGGGAATGGTGGAAGCCATGAACCCAAGAACTCTGAGAAAGTCCCTGAAGCCAGAGGAAGAAGAGACTGGGGAAAAGGATGTAAGAGACTGGGCCTTATAGGCAGGCAGAGGTGCCAGCCTGCAGATTATCTGGAGCCTATAACAGAGGAAAGCATGATCCTGAGAAAAGGGTCAGAGATGATTTCTGAAAGCTTATGGTAAACTCCAGACTGTGCAACAGGGAAATAGTAAACTGGATATCCTGACGCAGAGCAACAAGGGAAGAAGCTTGAATGAGCAAATCGCCCTGATAAGGAAAGATCTGAACTCCTGTCAGCCTGCAGAAGGCAAAGACAGGAGCAAGGCATCTGATGATGACCTAGGGGCAGTAGAGAGGCCAAATGGCAAAGCAGAAAGTTGAAAATGTAAGGAAGAAACAGAGAAACGTAAACATTTCCTAAAAAGGGGATGGATGGGGATATAAAGGTAGGCATCATTGATATCCAGAGAGACCAGAATGGCCTGAGGTAGGAGAAGAGGAAGTAGTTTGAGACAACATCTGAAAGGAAGGAATCTTGAGAAAGGCGTTCAGCTAGGAAAGGTCCAGAATTGGTCTCCCAAGTGCCCTCCTTTCTGAGAACCAAAACATTCTGGA